>NW_025109672.1:80458-114936 GCF_011392965.1 Frieseomelitta varia
CAATTCCTTGAGAATTTTTTTTTTTTTTTTTTTTTTTTTTTTTTTTTGGGAAAAAAAAAAAAAAAAATTTTTTATTTTTTTTTTTTTTTTTTTTTTTTTTTTTTCTTTTTTTATAGTAACTGGAATGTTCTCAAGTTTTTGTTTTAAGGGGTGACGAGGCAGATGGTAATGGGTTTGAAGAGAGACAAGGCCCGGTCGTAAATTGGATCATAATTGACCGAAATTTGACGCTCTATGGACGATTAAGGGTGCCAATTAGTTGGCATGCACGTGAATTCTTTTTTCAGATCTTTCGTTTAGGGTTAGGACGGCCGTTTTGATCGATTCCCGAGGAAGGAAAGAGAAAGGGAAAGTGAGGAAACGAGATTTTTCGAAGTTTCGTAGATAGCAGTTGTTTAATAAGTTGCAGATTGGTGGAAAATGGAACACATGGAAGGGAGAATTGTCACAAAATATCGAGTTTGAATATTTTCTTTTAATTTGCCTGTACAGAAATTTTCGGAATCGAAGTTCAAAAGTTCGAATACGTAAAAAAGTAGCTCTGGCATTTGAGAAAATTGAGAGAAAATCGCGTGTTAAAAATATATTCCAATGTTGTAAGACTCAAATGCCAAAAGAATACGCGCTCGCGTTCGAAAATTGAAATATCCGAACGTGAGAAGAAATTTAATAGCCAGCGTTCAAGCGTTTGTCAATTCGGAAAAGCTAATAACCGCGGTGATGGAATTCCCATGGCTGCTTAGCTGCCACGGTTCGAAGCTCGCTCGGCCAGGATAACTTTATTCGACGTCGTTCATTAGCAAACGAGCCGCGAGAAAGGGTTTCAGGGAACTCCGCGGCTCCTCTCGCGGCAATTACCTAAGATTATTTATGCCTGGTGCACGGAACTCGCCGCGGCAATAAATAAGAATAATGGCTCTGCCCATTACGACGATACTTTCGATGATATTTTCTCTCTCGCTGGCCGATTTCATTCGCGAATTTGTTCGTAAACATGCTACCCACTGCTTATTTATCCAATCCTGCTCGTTTGTGACGACGTTTTGACAACACGTTCATCGAACAGCGATTTCACGCGTTATTTTAACGTCATAATGTTACACTATCCGAGCGTAATATGCATCTGTTAATTAGTGTGACGGCGATGGCGAATTCCTACGGAAGTGATATTGACCTTTTTTCTGGAAGTTCATAGTCTAGAACTGCGTAACGATTGTTCGATTTTTGTATCTGTATCGTCTTTTTGTATTTTTGCACTTCTGTGTTTCCCTTGGCTCATCTGTTATGTCTGTTTAATAAAATAAAAGTAATATAATATAATATAAAATATAATAATAATATATCATTAATATTATTATTATATTTTATTCACGTTATTATTTATACACGTTATTATTTATACGTGTTCGTTTCATATTTGCTACAGAAGCTCTGTTGTGTCTGTTAATAAAATAAAAGTAATATAATATAATAAAATATAATAAAATGATAAAATAAAAGTAATATAATATAATAAAATATAATAAAATGATAAAATAAAAGTAATATAATATAATAAAATATAACATTAATATTATTATTATATTTTATTCACGTTATTATTTATACGTGTTCGTTTCATATTTGCTACAGAAGCTCAGTAATGACACCACCAATGTTTAGTCCCGTGATGGATCGATACTTCGTTTACGGATGAAATCATAGCTTATGCATTACGTATAATTCAGGATATTCAGAGGAATGTCTCGCACAATTTGAAGCACGATAAGAGTGCATTATGCATCGGCGATGAAAATTATCGATTTAAAATTATCTCTCACCTTCCATCCGATTTCGAAATTCGACTCTCACATTCAGAAAAATGAATTCTGTTTCTCAAATTCGGCGCGCCCCTTCCACTCTTGGGTTCTCTCAAAGAGGTCGCGAAAATTCCCAGTTCCCACGGACTCCAAAAGAGACGCTTTCTGTATCGAAAACGTTCACTTCCTCGCCGCTCCAATCGACAACTCCAAATGCAAATTTCGTTCCTCGTGAGTCGATGTGTGTTCGAGGAAAAACGTGAGCGCGTAGGGAGAGACGCGTCAAAGAGGACGTGAGTTCCTTATTCAATTATTCCGTTAACGACGCTTCTTCCACCGTGAGGATCGTCCGGTCGTCCATCGAATGACCCGGTATTAACCGAAAATGGCCAATTCGGTTGTCTTTCTTTGCGTCATAATTCGCGGTAACGTCGAACACTGGTGAGATCGCCTTTCGTTTCTCTCGTGACGCCACGTTTTTACGCGCGTCCGCCAATCCAGCGACGGCAAGTGCAGCTGGTTTTTTGTCATTTCTTCGACAACCGGGAACTGGACCACCCGAACGAAAAAGAAATTATCTCACCGATCGAGAAGCGTTCGATCATTCAAATGACGAACATCCGTGTCGGCCTTACGAGCTTTTAAAATTGTCCGAAATCTGAGAATTTCATACTGAATGAAAAGTTTTTGATATATTTATGCAACATATTGTAATATTTTATACTTTTGAACCTCTAATTTTATTATATTGACTATAAGATTATTAGACTAGATCAGTTTCCTTACAGATGAGGAAAATCAAGTCCAATATATACAGTGTCATGTTAGAATAAAATAAATATAATTTACTGTTCTAGATAGAAAGAAATAATAAAAATTAGAGAACGCAGAATACTCGTATTGCCTGACATTAAAAATTATCGAGTACCAAAGGATAAAGTTGTCTATCAGTTAATGAAGAGAATCTAAGAGGGATATTACTCGAACCGGGAATTCACGTCTAATAAAAATCAAAATGTCACACTAAATAAAATATTTAAGCAGTTGAAGTTGAACATGTGAAAAGTATTTTTTAATTTTTCTTTATAGTAAAATGGATGGCTCGTTTTATTCTGATATGGTGCTGCAGTATCAATATCTAAGCAATTCAATATCTAAGCTTCGTTTTATATAAATCTAGTTCAATACATACAGCTCATACAATTCATCATAGTTCGGTGTAATACGATGTGTAATACATTTCAAGTTGAATAAACGCATTTTATACATGCGTGTCTTACCGTCTTGAAAAAATTCGTATCTACTTGTGAGGTACTCGATCCCATCTCTACTCGTTACGTGTTGCAGCGGTATTTTCCGCTCGTTCTCGCGGTTTGCGTTCCGAGGAACGTTCATGTAACCGTGTAACCGCGTGAAAAGGGCCGAAAATTACCGGACCATCATCTCGATTTAATGAGACGATCGTTTTCGACCGCTTTTATGCTACCATCGAGCCAAGATGAATATGATTATCCGCGTGTACACGGAGAGTAAGAAGAAGGAAATTTGGACACTTTGGACACAAGAGGTAAAAGAGGAATATTTTATGGAGGATGAAGTTTAATTTTCTTCTGGATCGAAGGGTGGTATTAGATTTGTAAGTGAAGATTCGAAAATTCAGAGAGAAGAATTGATAATCTTTGAAGAGTGATTTTTTTTTTTTTTTTTTGAAAGATTCATCGCTGGAAAATTCGACTTGTAAAAAACGTTCGAAAATTTACAATCGCTCGATCGTTGAAATATTTATAACGCGCGTTTCAACGCCCGTGTAATGTGTAAAAAATTTCGTCGTTTCGCGAAATGTTTAAAACTTGAGATTCAAGAAGAAAAAAGAAAGGCGTTCGAACAACTTTGTCCGAAGTTTTACGAGCAATAAACACGGCTCATTGCCTCTTCTTTCTCTCGCGATCGACGGAAACGATCGTGCGACACACGCCACGTCGTCGGAGTCGATCGACTAACCAAGACACATACAGCTGTCTCCGGCTCTAAAGCGGCTCTATCCGCGAAAGAATCGTTCGTTATGCAAATGATCGCATTATGCAAGGCGTCGCGAGTTTTCGGGACGGTGTCAAGGCGATTTGCTGTTCGGCTGTTGCGAATATAACGAGGAGCTCGCGCTCGGCTCGAACGGGGAAACCTACAAATCATCCGGTAATGTCACGCCAAAAAATAGCCGTGTTCGGCTCGTTCCTTTTCGTTTTCCGGAGCGGACCATGCCTTTCCGGTCTTACTTTTTATTACCCAGCACCTGCTCTCGAACTTCTTCACCGCGTCGCGGACACCTTTTCGTACCTTGCAAATTTGTTTAGACCATGAACGAACGTTTCCACGCTTTCCGAATTAATTTCCGAAAGATCTTATCGTTTCCGTGTGCAAAACTTGCCGAACCCGAAGAATCGTTCGTACTTACGTTCGAAGTGGAAATTTTCAGGCACATCCGTCGCTTGAACTTGAAATAATTGAAAAATCATTACTCGAACAATCGCTTGAAATCCAATCCCACGTTGGTTCGTTTGACGAGCAAACAGATTACTACCTCGCCAAAACTCGAGATGCGCGTTCTTTCGCTAGCCGCGTTTTTTTGCATAAAAACAGACACATGACTACACATCTGGAGATTCCTTTGTACGAAATTTGAAAGCAGCTGACATCTACAAATACCTCGAAAAGAAGTTTCCTGATAGTGAAACAGCATTCGAAACCACCTCGCTTTCCCGCTTCCGCGACGAAAAAGAGAACTCTTTGTCGAAAGAGAACGTAGAATGAAGGATCGACCAATGGCGAGGCCACGGTGAATGAAGTTCTGTCGAAGGACCTCTCTCTCGCGTGGAAAGAGGCCGAAAGGTAGACGAGGACGAGGCCCATTCGAGGTAGAGAACCACCTTGTGATGCAACGATCGGTGTAACCGAGACGGCCGTACACGTGTAAAACTCGCGCGAGAGCAAAACGGAGAAGAACAAATGAGTACGATGAGTTACGGCACGACGTAAATCTCTGGCTAATGGCCGCCTAAACGCGAACGGCCCCGATATCGTGGCCCTTTCCACTCGAGCCTCGTTCCCGAGTCGTAGCAACCCTCGCCATCAGCGAGAAATTTAATAATCCGACTAATGGCCTCGCGGTGGCTTATTGTACGTAGTTTTGCACGCACACGATCGCTGCGGATCCGGACGATCCTTCCTCAACGGGGTCACGATCGAGTACCGAGCACCTCCGACAATTTATCGAGCTTAACCGGAGATCCTCCGCAGGAATTCTTTTCTGTCCATTTTTTTTTTTACTTCTGTCCCTTCTTTTCCTCTTTATTCCTGTTTGTTTTGTCGTTGTTTGGTTCGTCGGTTTTTCTTTTTCTTTTTTTTTTTTTTTTTTCAAAGGAAGATCTGAAGCGTAGATCGGTGATTCTCTGTGGTCACTGAATTAGGATAATATAAAATAAAATAATTCGATCCTTGGCTAACTGTATCCTTTAATATATTGTACTTTAACATAAAAAAAATAATATATTAAACTTTAACATAAAAAAAATAATATATTAACATATAAAAAAGATATCTCTTGTCTATTAATATGCCATAAAATTATTTCCAGTTATCAGAAAAGATCTATAGCCTAATAAAATGTATCTCAAATCGTCAGAAGGAAACGTAATAATTTCATCTTCAATCGTGAGAAAAAAGTTTCATATCTCTTAACCTTGACACCGTATGTAGACCAATTCTTTGTGCATGAATATTATTTAGAAAGAGATTCGTTCAATAAAATCATCTGAAATTATTTCAAATATCATAATAATCATCCGAAATACAAACTAACAGATCTCGAAAAATCTACAATGCGAACGAACAATTTGCACTTTTGCAACTGTCTGGCGTGTCCACATTTAAAAAAAATTCTACCTTGTCTACTATTCTATCTCGGTGCAGCGCTACGAATAATAATTATTCATCAACGATACGATTATTAAATTACAACAGTTACATCTTAGCGAATTGTGTCAGTTTTTAATATCGATAGTTAATCAAACGGCTACAGTTAACCAGCGATTTGTCTCTCTCACGAATGAAACGAAATACTGCCACGGAGATGGTTAAAGGGAGAAGATCGGATTGACGAAAGAAGCGTGTCAGACGCGAACAGATAAAACGAGCAAGGAATTCACGCGGGGGTTGCGGGTTTGTACGATTTCCTGAAGGTGAAACGCCTCCGCAGGTCGTTGCTGGTCCTTAAAGAATCCAGCGAGCAGCCAACCAGCCGTTTCTCTTTCTTTCTCTCTCTCTCTCTCTCTCTTTCCCGTTCTTTCGCGGTCGGTCGGCGGGGCGGGCAGTAAATCAGTTGGCCGAACGTTTACGGGGGTTTTTGGGGAATGTTGAACAAACAATTGACGGCTAATAAAGCCGCGTCCACACGACGGGGCGCCACGTGGGAAGAGATCCGATTATCCCGTAGATATCGATCCGTGTCGATGAAGAAGATCAATAACCAGCCCCATGTTTGTTCTATCCATCTCGTCAGAGTCGATGATGCAAATCGATTAACAACAAGATCGGTGAAATCTTCATTACGCGAGTCGTAAATTTTTCGTATGAATTATCGTTTTGATGAATTATCCTTGGAAGGAGTATCGGGAATTGCGTGGAAGTTTTATGTTTAACTATCGTGATCTCTGCAGTATTGTTGTTGAACGTAGAAATAGTAGAAATCGTTTTAAGTTTAACTATCGTGATTTTTGCAGTATTGTTGTTGAACGTAGAAATAGTAAAAATAGTAGTTGCTCTTGGCCCAGGAGAAAAAACGAATAGATACTTAATGATTAATAAATATTTTAATGAAGTAATTTAATAGGATTAAAAGTTTACGAATGTTTATGCAATTTTATATTTTTATAACTGTAAAATTTTCTGTAGATTTCCACGAATGTGGTTCAAAGAAATCAATGTTGGATGTCTGTTTCATCTTAATATTGGAAGTTCTCTGTTTCGAATACTATATGTACCTGCATATGTTTATATATTTTGGAACCTTAAACGTAGTCTGATTATTACACATTGTTGCAGAATTTGAAGTTATTGTCAAGCATTAACAACGAGCGTTTTGTTTACACACCAAAGAATGGTACAAATTATTCTCTGGACTTTCTATTTCGGAAAGAAACCACAGTATTTCTTAAAATTAAAAAAAAAAAAAAAAAGAAAGAAACGAAACCTTCAGTGCGCGTTTCACAGCGAACGAAAAGTCGAACCAGTTCTTTCCCCCGAGGGCTCAGGTGTCGCCTCGATATTAACAGCTCGAGTAAAACGCCTGGTTCGTTAAACGACAGATAAGATTGTCATAATTTATAATTTAATAACGGACTAAAGAGGCTCATTAAACGCGGACGGTTTCCGAAATGTCTTCGTATTTATTACGAGCGGGGCTCACGTGGAACGTCTCGCCTAAGGAGCGAGCGAGAAGCGGAGGGGCCGAATGAAGAAGAAGATCGCTCCGAGCGTCACATTACGTAAAATTTTACGTTCTCCACGGCGAGGCAATTAGATCTCGCCTCGCATAAAACCTCCTTTGCTTTCTCGTCGCCTAAAATTGACTCTGTTTTATTGTCCGTACCGTTGGGACTCGCCTCGAATATATTAAATATATATTTTTCGGCCACGAGACCGTCAGATTTTTACCATTGCTACGAAGATTACTCTGAATCTTCGTATAGTTGAAGAGATGTACTTTTCAACAGTTGAATTTGGAGTTTGTGAGAGGATTTTGGGCGGCGATACTTGGTAATTTGGTTTCGAGGCTTTGAATCGCAGACATATAGTTTCAGAATCTATCAGAAATATTAAAGTGAAGAAAACAGAGAAACTTTATATATTATATATTAATACAATGGAGTACACATGTCACGAAAATACACTGTTTCTAAAAATACACTGTTTGACATCTACAAAAAATTGATCATTTCGATAGTTCTACTGCTAAGTCAAGTCTCATCCAACCACCTAAAATCACTGTTCGAGAATTATAAAACCATCAAGCCAAATTCCATTAATATCTTACAGCTTAAAAAACGACGCATAAATACTAAATTCAGAACTTCACACCGACGGTAGAACCGAAATAACAAATAAATTCGCCCCCTCTCCCATGGAGAAAAAGAAAAAGAAGAAAGGAACGGCGGACCGCGTCGTTCGGCCCCGGTCCACATTGTTGAACCTAATTAATTAAGCACGGTGCCGTTGCGACGGCAGAATCGTAAACTTTAATAGTCAAGCTTCGTGGAAAGAAAGGAGAGAGCCCAAAGGGGGGGTTTTTATTTACATCGCTTCCGTGGCGAACGCGCTATAGCCTCGTGAAGGGTGCGCGGGGGCGAGCCAGGGAGAGAAGCATAAATGGCCGTTTATTATCGCGGTAATATTACCGTCCACTTAAGGGCCGCGCGTTTTATAGGTAATAACTCATTTAGAAATTAGTCTCTTTAACACAAAGCCCTCGCTTTTCGATAAGCATCGCTCCTTCTCTCCTTCTCTCTCTTTATCAGCTACCCCCGTGCAAGAGTCTGGAGTGGAAGTGAATAATACGCGCGGTTACGCAAGTTGTTTCCGAGCTGCTGCTTCCATTCTGCGTGCTCTTCGTTGCGGTCGATCTCTTTGTCTTCTCTTTTTTAACCTCTTGCGCTGGAACGACGAATCTTTTTGACCCAATTGCAACATTTTGGTCAGTTTTAAGTATATTTAAATGTAACAGTATTAAGTATATTTAAATGTAACAGTTTCAAGTATAAGTATATTTAAATGCAACAGTTTCAAGTATAAGTATATTTAAATGCAACAGTTTCAAGTATAAGTATATTTAAATGCAACAGTTTCAAGTATAAGTATATTTAAATGTAACAGTTTCAAGTATAAGTATATTTAAATACAACAGTTTCAAGTATAAGTATATTTAAATGTAACAGTTTTAAGTATATTTAAATGTATTAGAAGTTAGTATATTTAAATGTATTTAAGTATATTTAAATGTAACAGTTTTAAGTATATTTAAATGTAACTCAGGCGAAACGAATGACGAGTTTGTTACATCTAAATAATTTCTATCCAGTGATATCGTATCGGCGAGTCCGAAAGAAAGAGAAAGCGACGAATTGTTGTATACGGGTTCGGTCACTCGTTATGGTCCGCGCGAGGGGTCAATTAATCTCAGGAATGATTGTTTGGGTGAGAATCGTGACTAAACTGCTAAGTCACGAGCGATAAAATATTTTAATTTATATTCCATTTGTATGTGTTCCTCGCTTGTATGTGATTAATCGTTCCTCGTGTTGAGATTAGATCGAGTTGTCTGTATATAGTTAGAGCAGAGCTGTGATTAATTGACAATTAGAAGTACGGGCGCGGATTTCGTCGGAACAGCATAGAATTGAATTGAACATTCGTTCGTTCGGTTCGTATCTAAATCCATGCTTAAAGGAGAGGTTAAAACTTCGGGAAGAGAGCGGGAAACGAAGGAGGAACAATTCGAAACGTACAACGTGTCAGAAAATAGTCTCAGGAGGTGACTAGAAGGTCTTAACGGTTACCGTTTCTCGACGAGATCGCGATTATCCTCGCCATTGGCGCATTGTCCCCGTGGATGCCTCGTGATTCACCCCAGGGACTTTTTAAGCTCGACTTTCACGGGCTCGTGAGCACGCTTTTAAAAATCGTCGGCCCGTGCAACGGGGGCGTGCACCAGGGAAACATTTTCAGAGCCGACGCGACGCGATTTAGTAAAGAACGAAACAGTCGAAATATTTTTATGGAGAGGGCTTGATTTCTCAGATCGTCGTTGTGTTCCCTTGGAAACAGCGGAGACGACGGATTGTTCGCGTGACTGGAAACTCGATTCTGAACGCGTGAATTCGTGAAGATCAACCCTTTTCGATGGATCTCATTGAAAGTGTAGCTACATGGAATTTGAGAGCTTGTTTGGGGATGTTCGACTAATTGGTTCGAAGAAGGACATTTTCAAGCGAGGTTTTATCATTGATACGAGGTAAAGTAAAAAGTTGAACCAGTTTTCAACATATTAACGTCTCGTAGAACGTCCTGTTCGTTAAACGGCACATAAAATTGTCATAATTTACAATTTAATAGCGACTGAAACTACTTAAAAACGATCGCGATTATAAATTTTAAAACAGCTTCTTGCATTCGAACGAACGGCGTCTGATCTTGAAGGTTTATAAATATATCTAAAAAAAAAAAGAAAAAGGTTCAAACGAAGCTCAAAGAAGGATACGAAAGAAATTCATGATGCGAGAAGTCGAAAATGAATCACGGTGAAACACTTTTCCGCCGTGTGACCAAGGAACTTCTGTCGTTTCTTTTTTATGAAAAAAAAAAAGTATAAAAAACGCGAAAGCTCATTTAGATTCTCATAAATAAAGAAAAAAAAAAAACGATGAAACTTTTTCGACATCTTCGAAAAGTCCGATCGCATTACCGCGATCGATATCAATAAAGAATTTCCATTTGCCAAAATTCTACCGACGGAAAGTGAAAAAAATCCTGTGCCAAGTACGAATGAATCCAGCAAACCGGCGACCTTTGATCCTCCGCTTTCTCTGCTGGGAGAATTGAAAGAAAAAAAAAGAAAAGAAAAAATAAAGAGAAGGGAGGACGAGGGAAAATACCGACACGAAGATATTCAGCAACATTCTACGATTTCTTTCTCTTGGAGATATTAAACTGTCGTGTCTCCTCTCCTCCCCCCTCCCTCGCAGAGGAGGATCACTTCCTTTGAAAGAGATTTTACGCGAACTGGCGGGTCAACGAACGCGTAAAATTACCGCGACGCAAACAGAAGTCGCGAACGATGGACGACGAATGAATAAAGAAAAAAAGAGAGAGAGAGAAATGAAAGAGAAACGATGGGAGGGGCAGAGAGGAGAGTGAGAGAGAGAGAGAGAGAGGAAGAAATAGAAGACGAAGAAGAGACATCGCGGGGAGTCGCGCTAATCTTGCGATCAAGTCGTCGCTTATATTTTATCGTTCCGCGAAGGCGATTTCACCTGGAAGGCAAGATCGATCGACCGATCGATCGATCGATCGGATCGTCGATGGCGATCACGTTGGTCGGCTCTTGTTTACATACTTGGAACGGTGACCACCTTTGAATATGAATTCCTCGCCTACTTGTACCTTTGGGCACGTTCTAGAAAATCTTGTGAAACGTTATCTACGTGTTCCCATAATTTTATTCCTCACAGTTTCGTTAATTTCCCCTTATTAATTTAGTTCGTTTGTTTAATCGCTGGTCGACGATTGATCAAATCTAACGTGGCACTTGAAATCGAAACGTTCCCTGTTCCGCGAAATTAGTTAACAATTCCTGTTTTCGCGCACGTGTTTCCAGAAAAATACGTCTTGGGAGATAAAAATAATATTCGACGTTTTAAAAAAGACAGTGGCTGAATTCAATTAAATTCAATACTTGCCAATCGTCTCGCTAAGTTATATTATTTAAGAATGCTGCATCGAGATTTCTGGCCAGTTTAATACTTGCCGAGCAAATATTAATATTTTCCCTGAATATTGCTAATTTCGAGGCACAAATTTTTCCTTATCTCGCGCAATAATTCTTCTCAAACAAATTGTAAAATTCAACCATTGAACTATCTAACGAACCACGCTCCTTCCTCCACGTAAGCGTGGTTAAAAGAAATCTTCAAAATCCTTAAAAAATGTCTCGTCGAAAGATCTTTTCAAACAACGAAGAGAACCCTTGCGCTTGTTTCGGCTGAAAATCGTAAATTAAATAACAGACGATTGTCGTAAGACGAAGAATCGAGTTCGACGGGGCTAATCTCCGGGACGTCGTGTTGCGGCTTGTAAGCAGTCTGGTAACCGAGCCATAGTTGTCACGAAGAAACACTGTTTCAGCTTACAAAGTCGTTCGTTTCGTAGGTAGAGAGAAGAGAAGCATGAGATAAGATATCCTGCGAGTTGGAGGAGATGTTACGAGGACCGAAATCGGTAGGCTAACCTGTACAAAACGTCGGTTAATCCGAAGACCGTTGTATCGGTGACCTGTCGGATTAGATTAGGACCATGGTGGCTACGGAGACCACCAGGTACGGAGTTATGGGCGAATGATCCGGCATCAAAACCCTCAATCTCGCCGCTTTACGCGCGCAACGTTATATTCCCTGTTTCTTTCTACACCCAGAGAGACCCTCTCTGAACGACGAAACAGAGGTTTTGGATTCTCTCGAGGGAGGTTTCGCGAGAAACTGAAGAGGAGACGAATTCTCGAAAGAAATTACTCTGAAAGTTATTATTTCCGAAATTGGAAATAAGATTGTAATTGAGAAAGAGAGGGGGAAGAATTGTCCTGAATATTTGTGGTCTTTGGAGAAGGAGGTTTGAAACTTACAATTCAGGGGAAAAAGAAGAATTCAAGTTGTTTAAGAAATTAGAAATAAAATTGTAATTGAAAAAGGGAAAGAGAAGAGGAAGAATTGTCCTGAGAATGTTTGGCTCTTTGGGAAAATTGATACTTACAACTGAGAAGTGAAGAAGCAAAATTCTGAAGAAGAATTACTCTACAAGTTTCGAGTCTTTCAAAAAATTAGGAATTGCATCTAATTAAGAAAAAGAAGATTTTTTTTCAGTTTATTCTGAACACCTTGGTCTTTTAGAGAACATCAGAAGCTTTAATTATAATTAAAAAAGGAATGCCCTGAAAACTTCGTACTTTTGAGGAAAATTAGAGAAGAAGACTGAAGATTTTCAAGAAGTTCTTTTTTTTTTTCTTTTCGGAGGGAAAATTAGAAATGACGATTGATAAAATCACTCTGGCATAAACCACCACGTGAACCTGAATCCCTGAAAAGCACCAAGAATCGAATCATCATCACGAAAGGTTCTCAAAAGATACTCGGAAATCTTCCCGTATCCCATTCGATTTAGAAATCCTCTATCTTCTGCAAAAGAGCATCCTCTTAACTTTTTTCTTTTTTCCACGGAGTCAAAGTCTTTGTGGTCGACTGCGGTTCGAATGGTATTGTGCCGGTTAACGAGATTATCGTCGCCATTCAGGCTGACCGTCCGTTCGAAAAAATAAATATTTGGAGGGGCCATTGTGTCGGTCTCGTGCGTGGCGCAGATGCGAAATAGCCGCGAAGAAAACGCAAGGGAGGAGTCGTTGGATCGAGCCGATGGACAAAAAAGGGACAAAAGCTGCCGTTTTCCTTCTTCCCATAGGGGACATTGGACTCCGCGGTTTTTCTTTCCACTTTCAATGGCCACGACCAATAGATTGAAACGTCAACCGGCTGATGGTCGTTGGTTAATGTTGCTTTTACGACACGGCGAAACTGACTTTGAAAACGCGACCTGGAAACGATCGCGCGAGTAACAGGATGTGGTGGTTTTCGCGAGACGAGTCGAATGTGACAATGATTCACGAATGAGAGAATACTACGGTGATTCGATACTTGAATATTTATTATGTAAAAAGTTGTCAAGAATTTACAGTTATTAATTTTCATGCTCTGTAATTTGACAGATACACGTAGCTTTCCATAACTGAACATTGAAGTTTATCAGTGTAATAGGTTCTAGTTGTTTCAATATTTTACAAGTGTAATTTTTGTCTAGTTATAAATATTTTACAAGTGTAATTTTTTTCAGATTTTTCAAATTTTGCCAAATCTCGCCACAGTGTTGATGAAATTTCAAAATGATTCGCACAAAGTTCTTCCACGAATGAACTTTATAAATTCATTTTGCCAACAACTGTGTCTGTACTAAATACGTTATAAGTTTTATACTGTAACATATCGTATAGATTTGTTTCAAAGTCGTCCAGATGTAACCAAAAGTGGAATATCCTGCGTGCAAGAGTGTTAGGTTAAGAAGCGGACATCTGGAAGGGATTTCGCGACGATTCTAATGGGAGGAGCACATGTAAACGGTAGGATACTCGAACAGAACGCACATATGTCGCCCTTCTATCCTTTTCCGCGAATTCGCACGAATTCCTTGCACGTCCTGCGAACGAGCTGGCATCCGCATTCGGGAATTCGCGGCACAAAACAGCACGAGATGCTCCGGAGATAATGATGAAAAAATTACGAGACATTTTCGACCATGAGATACGTACATCACAGAGAAAGTTATCCCCACCATTTATTCGTGGATCCACTTAAAGATATATAACCGCAGTAGAATTCGTCTCGCACCGCTCGTTGGACGATAATTATATAATTTGAAGTTCGTATAACAAGATTCTCGAAGGAGTCCACCGATTCTCCCTTCTATTAGTGACTTTTTGTTCGTGTAATAATAGGAATTCAGGTTCAAATAAGTGAACTCGGTCAGCAAGAGTTGGTTTAACATTCGATTGAAACGAGTGAAGTTCGCATAAACAGAGTTGTGCTAATAACTGTTCTGCTCGGGAACAAATTTTTATATATTATAGGGATCTTTTATGTGCTTGGAGGAATCTTGTTTATTTTATGGAAAGGAAAGAATATTTATCTATCTAGATAATTTTTATATAAATTTTATATAAAATTTTTATATATATTATTATTAGAATATAAATTTTATATATTATTATTTTTATATATTATATAGGAACTTTGTTTACTTTATGAAAAGGAAAGAATATTTATCTAGATAATTTTTATATATATTTTATATAAAATTTTTATATATTATTATTACATAAATTATACATTATTATTATATAAATTTTATATAAATTTTTATATATTATAGGAATCTTGTTTATTTTATGGAAAAGAAAGAATATTTGTGTATTTAGATAATTTAAAGAATTTCATTAATTCTGTGAGATTCAACTCTTGTGATTTTGATCAATTTTGAATATATTAATATAAATATATTGATACAAATATATATTACTGTATTAGCGTCAAAGGATATTTAATACAGTTCCTCGTGAAAGTATTTGAACACTTGTACGTTCATAAATTTCATCGATACTCAATGAGATCACGCCACTACTCACGATCGATCATATCTTACCGATTTTGATGAAAATTTGAAAATACAAATACACGATACACGTTACGAGATACTTACACATTGGCAGATAATCTCAAGAAGTAATTATTTTTAAAAAAATAGCCAAAAAAGAAAGATGCGTGTGTGATGCACGGCTAGTTGCGTGAAATCCATCGGGAAGAACGGTCTGAAACGCAACGAGGATCGGCAAGGAGGGGCCTCGAGGGTGGTCGTTCGCATTTTTTGGCATCGTCATTAACGACTTCGCCCTGGCGGAGAGAGGAACGTTCGAGGAATCGATTATGACGGCATAGACGCGTGCTGGCATCCCCGAGGAGGCATCACACGCCTCTTTCACGTTTTAGACGCGATTCGAATCGCTGGGAGAGTGTTTATGACACAAAAAGAAACGATGATGGCGCTCACGCGACGAACGGCCAAACCGTCGGCATTTCAAGCGCGTCCCGACTTTTAATTCCAATAAATCTGGCTGCGTTCTTTCGCAGCAACTCGATCGAGATTATTCATTCGTGGTATGTTAATGGAAGAAGACCGACCGATTCTTTTCTTTTTTTCTTTTTTTTTTCTTTTTTTCTTCTTTTTTGTTTCTGTTAATACGTAACTATGACGCTCACGTTGCACGATTCATAAAGAACGTTCTCTTTATTTGTTTTCTGATCTTTAATGCTTTGAAATTATAACGCAGAAGTCCGTTCGAGGAACTATTGATTATGTAAAGTACAGGGTATAAATTGCCATTGAATAAATGGGCGAGCGTACACGAAAGATATATATATATATATATATATATATATATATATATATATAAATATTACACGAACGATGTAATTACGGCGTTTTAAGATTTTATTGATACCTGTGTGGCTGAGAAACGATCTGGAAAGTTCAGACACCGGTTACGTAATAATATGTGTTTTACGAGTATTTGTGATCTTGTGATATTTTTCCTAGACTGAATAAATATTCTTAATTTTAATGCGGAAATGCGCGTTTCAATATTTATTATAAATTCTTGTTCGAATTATTGCGATACTTTTCCTGTAGATTGAACGGAGATTCTTAGATTTAACAGGAAAATAAATGTTTCAAATTTGCAAGCGTTGAGCATTTGTTCGAAAATTCTTGTTGGAACATTCGAGACTTACTCGCGACATTTAGGAGGTATTGTAAAAAAAATTTATCCCCAGCGAACGAACAGAGGAGTTAAATTTCGAAGAACGGTGCTTTTCGTTTTCACAATGGATGAAATCTGAAGATTAGGATTACATAAAAGCCGCATAAATGAATGTTAATTAACCGTGAAACGAACACGATTCTCACGCGGCCGTTAATGGGCAATTAAGATACTGGCAATCTCACCTGCGAAATAATTAATCTGTCTATTGAATTGAACTCTGCCTCTATTGTTTCTGAACTTTTTTTTTCGTTTTCCTCGGCGATAAACGCGAAGCTTGCGCGTAACAAAGAGTTGGCATATTTTCGAAAATCTGTCAGAAAGAGATGAAAAAGAAAAGAAAGTATCTTTAAACAGAAATTTATCAAAAAGAAAACTCCTGTGAAGATTATTATATTGGAATATGTTATGTCTCAAAAGGTAGGTTGAATAAAAAATTTCAAACTTAAATAATCCTATCATCGCCAGTGATATCCAGAGCTGAAATTTCCCATAAATATTGCTGACATGTATTCCGATATATTCTATAATCTAATTATAATAAATAAATGTAAGATAAGACACACTGAACGATTATAAAATATTCGATGCATGATACCAGAGTGAGGTATCGCATATTCGTATAAGCGAGGGTACGCTGCCATGATGGCTCCCTCGCTTATACGACATGGGTGGCGATGGAGCAATATTCCCGTCATGCTAGCTAAGTCAATAAAAGCTAACCACGCTGAAGTAATAGTCCCAGACACGTTGCAGACCTTCAAACAGCCACTAATGCTCTTTATCTTCAGCTCGTTCAGAAACTTTATTTAGATGCACTAATCTCTCTCAACTCTAGCTTCGAAAACTTTTAACCCTTTCGGCGTTTAACTCTTTGGGATTTATTTCCCTTAATTCGAATAATTCTTACAGTAGATCATTCTGTGAAACAGAAATCTAATTATTGTAGCATAATCGAATTTGGATTTGCCTCAGTCTATGCAGAAACAAATGAGATCATATTCTTATAAAATACAGATAGTAGAAGAAATGGTTAATTTTTACATCGCAAAAATTCTACTATTTTTTTATGTGAAGCTTCTTCGAGCAATGGATTAAGAATATTAAATTTCCACTTGTTCAGAAAAATATCAACATTATTTATATTAATCCTACGTTTCTTCAAGAAACGTGTCAAAAATTCGCAATTCTCATATCAAAACCTCCTTTACTCTGTACATTTTCGTTCGAACGATGATTCTTAATTGCTACATCACTGAGAACAAGCCACTCATTTTCAGAACGATATTCATTTTCGTATTATCCAGTGGCGGTGTCACGAGAGCTGATTAAAACCCGCTCCTCGTATTCCGGTATCAGCATAAACTGTATGCATAAAGGAATCTCGTCAGGCATTACCATAATGTCATCGAATTATCAACGGTTTCTCTAACCCCTGCGGAACAGGGTCCAACCACCGGCTGTCCTCTTTTCGGTTTCGCGTTGTTCGCGCGTGCACGTGTGTGCGTGTACCAGGCACGCGGCATCGGCCATAAATAATGCATGGGCATCGTCGTGTCCCGGTCTGTAATTTGATTGCGGAGGCGTCGATTTAAAAGTTCGGCGCCCACCATCCTCACGGACGCGGCCATAATGGCACCTACACGCGTCAGCGAACAGGGGTCCAAGAAGAATCGCCGACCAAGAGAGAGGAGATGAAACTTCAAACGAGAAAATCACGAGGGAATGCGAGTGTACGAAAGAGAACGAGAGAGACGGTGAAGAGGAGCGACAGAGAGAAAATTCTCAGCGAGTGGATTGCGAAAGAGAATGAGAGAGAGAGAGAGAGAGAGAGAGAGAGAGAGAACGAAAAAGAGAAAATTCTCAGCAAGTGGATTGCAGAAAGAGAGAAAGAGAGAGAGAGAAGCCAGTAGAAGTAAATGGTTCGAAGGGGGATGGAAAAAGGGGGTGGGTCGTATATCGACCGAGACAATCACACCATTGTTGAGGCTATATGTAATTAACGATAGCATCGTTCGAGAATTATTCATTTATCATCGATCAGGTTCGTCCTCCTGTCCTTTAAACGACCCACGGGGGTGTGTGTGGACAAGCCTCTCTGAAACGCGATCGGGGCGAAATATTAAAATATTTTCGACCTCGTGCTTCGCCTGGGGCATCGAGAAGAGGTCGTCGATGGGTGAGTATCGTTCATGGATGAAAGATGAACAGTGGTTGTGACACGACGAGGCTGGAACATGTACGGCAGTGGGGAGGATTTTAATAGTTATCGAAACGATCGATTCGTTTATCGTGTAAAAATAATTAATACTCTGAAGATTCAAGAAATTCTACGTAACACCTTTTCGTCTAATTGAGAACTGTCCAAGTAACGACTTTACACTTTAAAATGGTGTCATCATTTTTAAAATATATCGACGAATGATACAGCTATGTTATATTGTATGTATCCTTAAATTTCTCTGATACAAACATGTAAATGTCCACAATTACGCGTGTGAAGAGTCCGCGAGGAAAATGGGGAATGTCAATTTGAACAAATTTCCAAAGTTCAACGTTTCTTCGCTCCTGCATGTACTCCTTGTATACTAAAATTTTCCAAGCTTATTTCGATATAATGGAAAAATGTGAAATGTTGGACACTTTATGTCGATCCTTTATATAAGAATACTCTCCCTTTATGTCGATCCTTTATATAAGAATACTCTCCCTTTATGTCGATCCTTTATATAAGAATACTTTTTTCTTTTTCTTTTTTTGCGTATCCCAGTTACGATCGAGCAGAGACTTCCTTCCTAAGCTGGCGAGGTTCACGAATGTCAGTCACATACGACTAATAATTCAGCCGTTGCCTATGGCCGTTCGTCTATTGGCACGTTTTGTTTATGGTGGTCCTAACTCGGTCCCCAAGTTAGGTACACACCAGGCGTGCACGCGATGATGATCGTGATTAATTGGCAGGCTTCCAGGTAGACGAAGGCTGGCCGGTGGCGACTTCCAAGTGGTCATATAGCCGCCAGCCTTCCGTTCGAACAATCCGTGGCCATTGTTCAATGATTAATCATCCGTTGCCGTAGTCACCGTTTCTTTCGTGGTAAAACCGTCGTTCCGATGTTTCTCGTGTTGTTACCACTCCGGCTAGCCAGCCGATCGATCGTTCATCGACACCGATTATACCGCGTTCAGCCGTGACCGTCATCCGCGATGAGAAAACGGCTACGTTCCTCCTGATCAAACCCGCGGCTTCCATCGATATCGGTTTGTTCAGGATTCCCTAAACGGATCGTCGTTCACGTTCACGTTCGCGAGATACGTATTGTCGATTATTCGTTCTGTCGTTGGCCGATTTTAAAGGGAATCGTGACTGTTTTCTTTGTCGTAGTTTCGGCTGCAAGAGCTCGGATCGAACAATTTATAAACTTTGTAGAAATTTTGAAGCTGGATTTGAATATTTTTCCTGATATTATGGATTTCGTCGAAGACTCCCTCAATCTTAGTGAGATAGATCTGGTCAGAATTCGATGAAGCTTTGGATGAAGCGTTGACCAAATCATTAGTTTGTTGATTTTTCGTAGAAATTTTTATAACACAGCATTTTCAAATATTTGACACTGGCACTACGTCTGGAATAATCAACGTGATAATCAGTTAACGATCAGTTTGTAATTTTTTTTATAGAAATTTTATACATTTACAACGATGCGTTTTTTAGAGATTTGAGTATGCAAATGAAAGCTTGCGTTCTCCAGTGCATTGTAAATTTTTTCCCGTTAGTTTTCTTGTTTCTTTGACACAAGTCTTGCACTTTAGTCATTAATAGGTAATTCTAATACGATAAATTAACATGTTACACTTATTTAGAGAACATCGTATTTCGTTATAAAATGAATGAACAAAAATGGATTGTTTTCTTCTCTTTGATAAATTATCGAATCTTATTTGTCCATCCACGTAATTCTGATTCTGATTATAATTATCTCCCAAATGATAACACATTGACTGTCTGTTAAATATATATGGCATGGCTATCTAAAACAGGAAATGAAAGAATGCCCTTTTATCTGTAGAACATGATACACCTTCCGGTCCTCGATTTCATAGGTTTTGACTATTTCTAGTATCATGAATTCCTTTTTCTTTCCCGTAGAAATTGAATTGGGTAATGTAAATTGAAATAGTGAGAATTGTATCAAGTTGGTAAAATGACAGATAAAAATAATGTTGACAAAATGAATGAAATGTAGGAGATGAAGCATCCATAACAAAATAAAAGCGAGCTACCATCTATAAAATAAATAGAAAAGTAAACTCAGAATCGAACACGCGAATTGTCTCGAATGTGAACGCTCTGAATCTCAATGGGAGATAAGACAAAATGTAATTTTTAATCAGAGCATCTTCCAGTCTGGTATAAATTCTCCTTAACATTAACAATAAATAGTAATATTTCATTAAATAAACTAAAATTCTTATTTAATAAAGTACCTATAAATGCCTATTCCTTCCAAAAAGAAAAAAACACACACACACACACACACATAAGTGAACAGACGAATTTTCCCGAAACATAACCAAACGAGAAACCTCAGGTTCAACCTCATTAACAATCACTATAGTCGATGCTCGAACTGAGAAGCGGAGGGGAACGATAAATCGTGGCGCAAAGGATGGATCGTGACTGGCTGGTTATCGAGTGTCGACAAGCAGCGTTTCCGTGTAATGTGACATCATGGAAATCAACGATTCAAAGCGTCCCCGTCATAACCATTTACCGTTGACACTGTCTGCATCGTTCAACCGTTGTTAGAACGTCGCTTGCATCAACAATGTCACCCGTTGACAACAGGGACGAAACAGCGAAAGAGAGAAATGAAGAGAGGCTGTTCAGTAGCCGGAAACCGGCACGGCAAATGCATTATAGCTTGGACGACGTTAATCGATCGAGCATTTTCGTTAGATTTCTTCGATAATTCGACGACGGCCGAGTCACGCTCGAAGGAAGTCGCTCGTACCGCGTTGAAAATTTGTCTCGCAACGATGGAATACTAATCGGAGGCTCGTGATGGTGGAATTCGAATTTGACGGTAGTCTAATGATTTGTATGTCGCTTGTAGGGGAAGATGGGCATGCATGGAGAAGTGTCGAGTGGTGGAGAATGTTAAGTTTTCGACGTGTTCTTTGAGCGTGAGTGATGTTGTATCATATTGTTATATTATATTGGAAGGATGTAAATGTGTGATAACTGTGGTAACTGTCTCTAGCTTTTATCGTTCTGATATATGAGAGATAATAAAGTACGTAGGCATGCGAGGATTATCGATTTAGTTGCAGAATGGAAAATGTGGAAATATGATTTTTATACGAGAATTTTGTAGAAATAAATTATATGTTAATAGTAATAATTTCACTGTCGGTCAATATCATGATAATAATAATAATAATAATTATTATTATTATTCTGAATAATTAATAATTATTGCATACAATTATTCTGAATATTAAAAGAAACAGTAATGAAATTAAGCGAGATATCACGTGAAAGAAAATTAAAAATTAGAGATTAAATAATAGATTTAAATTGTAAGAAAATATTAATATTAGAGGACATATATATTAAGAAAGAGAATAAATAAAATAGGTAAAATTCAATAGTTATTTATAATAAAGTTAAATATGAAACAACTGTAGAATATTAAACAATAAATTAAAGTCATAAGAAACATTAGAGGAATCGTAACAACCGAAGAATTTTTTTACAATATATAAAGAACAATATTTCAAACATCACGTATGTTGAGAAGAGTTACTTACTAAAATTATCTTTCTGTGAAAATAGTAACGTTTGGTTTATGATAGATACCAACATCACAGTTTCTCAGAAAAACGAGATAAAAATATTTCTCCAGAGGGTCTAACTCACCAGATCGTGTTGTCAAGGCGCAACAGCCACAGATCGGCTAAAAAGATTCGAGCGGCCTGACCAGAGACATTTCTCGCATTTCGTGTCGAGTCCCAAACACGTGTAGCCAACACGGTTTTATTGAGATTCGCCAAATTTCTGCGATCAGTCTCACCGACGAAAAATCTTATCCTCGCCACGAGAATGCTATTCTGGCAGAAAGATCTCATTGATGTCTCTAGCAACGTTTTCTTCTCGAAATAATAAAATACTCATCGATTTCTCCAATTTTTGATTACAATTGTTCTTCATATTAAAGTTTGTTTCAATTTAAAGAAATTTTATACAATTCTTTTATAATATGTTATAATATAATATTTGTATAATATTTAATAATATTATATTAATTTATAATATTAATATAATATTAATATAATATTTGTATATGATGTAATATAATATTTGTATTTTTATATATTACATATAACCATAGTATATTATATAAATGTAATTATATAATATATTAATATCTTTTATATTGTATGTCATATTTAAATTTTGTTACATTACTTAAATTCCATGTTAAAACTTTATAACTGACAAAAATTTTATCCAGTATTCTAAAATAGATATCAATCACAATTTCGGAAGTTATCACAAGATCTTTATCTACGTAAATTATTCCTCAATTTATAAAATACGCGATAAAATAAAGAAAAAGAAAAGAAAATAACTTAATCTTAATTATCAAAAATTCTTTTGCAATTGCTTTTTCTAAAAATTTTCAAACTCTCACAACTCTAGTATTCTAGTATCATAACTTCCTTATTTATTCGACATCTCTGTTCGAATTCTCATCGTCGAAGTAAATTATTTCTTTATACACAAGTGCACGACACCAGAAGAATAAATAGCTCACCTCAACTACACAAATTCTTTCGCAAACTACTTTTTGTAAAAATTCTCAATGTCTCACAACTGTCACTAACTTCTTTATTTATTCGACGTCTCATCGCCTAAATAAGTCGTTTCTTTAGTCACTGCTTGCGTGACAAAGTAAGAGAAGAAAAGATGGAAGGCAGCAGCCTTAATTGGGAAAAATTCGTTCGCAACTTTCCACTATGTCACGAAAACGAATTTCATGGGTTTCCCTGGATTTCTCGCGTCGTAACCTGATATCCACTGATATCGAACGATTACGGTGATTCTCTGTCACTCGGGGCGAGAAGACAGAGGGAAGAATGGCGGTGGGGAATAAGTCGTAACGGCGCGTAATCGTCGCGATAAAGTGTTTCGATAATTTATTCACTGATGCTCCGGGGAAACGGGTGAGACGCGAGCGAAGGTATCGGATGGCTGGTTGGAATCTCATTATTTTTTACGGTGAAATAATGGACGGGCTGGCCGTATTTCTCATTGGGTCCGTGTCATTCTAAAATTACACTCCCCGTCGCGCGTAAAGTAAATGTAACAAAATAAAGGGGCGAATTTATTCGCGTTATTCTAAACGCGCGCCAAAGAGTGTCTTCCCCTTCCGATAACCATCTGAACGAAGCTTCTCGCCGATGGTTCTCCGTGTAAAAAGTATCCCGTTGCAGAGGCGGATTTGAAATCCGGAAATTTAGGAAAAAATAGTAGAGAGGAGAAACGAAAATAAGAAAGTAACGAGGAACGTGCGACAATTACCTGTGTTTAATTTTATACTTCTGCAAAGATTATTGAAGATATGGAATGATAGCTAGAAAATTATTTTACTCGTTAAGTATTGAATACTTTACATATCTTGCATATTGCTGCATTGTGTACTGGGTGCATCTTTTGTATTTCAAACTTCGCAGTCTAGTGATATCTAATCTTTTGTACGTTGAATAACATATGAAAAATTATGAAATTAATATAAACTTTGATAATTGGAATAGTGGAGCTGAATTGTAATTGATTTTAAAATCTAGGGATTTCCCGGTAAAACTAAATCGATTATTTTTCTGTCGATCGCTGGGTTCTGAAGATCGAAAAATTGAAAATTTTAGTTTGTCAGCGTACTTTTTCGCTAATATAATATAATATATTACTATAAAGTTGCCAAAAGATGTTTACTCATGGCAATTATTTTAATTCGAGTAATTAACTGCAATAGATTTTTAATTCTTCTTTTTTTTACAAGTGAACGAAATTCTAATCGTAGACAGTCAATTGGCAAATGAATTAATATCTGTATAAAATAATATCTTTGAATATTTAAAACTTGATTTGTAAATCAAGTAAATTAATTCGACGAATCAAATAAATTTACAAATCAAATTTGCACATAAATCTTCGCGATTGACTGTACAATTATGAAAGCCCAGTGAAAATACTGAATAATTTCTTCGAGCTGTTCAAAAATAATTGATAAATTCATCGTTTCGTTGTTGTTGAAATATCCGGACAGAACAGACGTAACGTAGACTTCCATGTGTTAACTGTGTACCTATAATTCATCACCATAAAGCAATCTCATCAGAGAAGACGTGGGAATCTTATCAGCCTCGACAGCTCATACGTATAATAAGGCTATCGAGTAAAAATTCGTTCGAAAAGAGGAATATTCAAAGTTGGAAGGGAGGAAGCCCAATCAAATTCCCATGATTCCGAATTAGCAGATGCTTTCGCCAGATCGAATGGGCGCCCCGTGGCGATCCTCGAACGAAGAAACCCCATGGAATGCGCGGCCGACCTTAAGATATTCACGACAACTATATTAGCCGGTTCAGATAGGATCGGCATCATACTGTGCCAGCGACACGCTTAACCCTGACCAAGGTCCATCTCTTCACCCCTCTTCTCTTTCTTCTCTATCGCACCATGTGGATCCCCTGGCACCATTTTGATTTATGTAGACGGTCGTCTTCTTTAACACTTTTGTCTGAAAACTCTTCGTTAGAAAATAATCTTAGTGACACTATACGTATGTACGCTGATTTCGTTTCGTTACTGAGATGTTCCAAGATTTTTTTCTTCTCTCTTTTTCTACATGTTTGGTAGAAAAATTTGTTTTTATTCGTTTTTTTTTTTGTTTGTTTTCTTTTTCTATTTTAGAAATAACGACGAACAAATGTGATTGTTCATCCAGTAGGGTACATACATAGGTAAAATTAAGTTAAATTAAATGTGAGAGTTCTGTAAATTCTCCTGTAAATTTGTCAGATTTTTGGTTATTGGAAACTGATTCAAATGATTTTTCGTCGAATAAATAAAAGCTTCTGCACTTTATTTTATTATAAAGTTTTTCTTTTTTTTTTTTTACATATATAGGTAAAATTAAGTTAAATTAAATGTGAAAATTCTGTAAATTCTCCTGTAAATTGGTTTGTCAGACTTTTGGCTATCGGAAACTGAGTCAAATGATTTTTCGTCAAATAAATAAAAGGTTCTGCACTGTATTTTATTATAAAATTTTCCTATTTTCTCTTTTTAAATATACATAGGTAAACTTAAGTTAAATTAAATGTGAGAGTTCTGTAAATTCTCCTGTAAATTGGTTTGTCAGACTTTTGGCTATCGGAAACTGATTCAAATGATTTTTCGTGAAATAAATAAAAGCTTCTGCACTTTATTTCATTATCAAATTTTCCTATTTTCTTTTTTTTTTTTACATACATAGGTAAAATTAAGTTAAGTTAAATGTGAAAGTTCTGTAAATTGATTTGTCAGATTTTTGGCTATCGGAAACTGATTCAAATGATTTTTCGTCGAATAAATAAAAGCTTCTGCACTTTATTTTATTACAAAACTTTCCTACTTTTTTATTCTCCTTTTCATTTCAATAACTCTAATTCTTCATTTTTTAATTGTCGTTGATCGGTTCCTCGCGTCAAGATTTTCGCATCTTGCGGCGAAAATCCCATTCGAATTCGACGAACGAAGGCGAACGCTCTGGTAATTGAATAAAAGGCTGCCGGACGTCCCACGGCGTGGAGGTGTGATCGAGCTCGCTCAGCATGACGCGCGAAGAGTCCTCTCTCGACGAGCGGATTCCAGCCGATCCTCGCGTGCACTCGCGCCTCACCGCTACTCTAATCGCGTTAATAATACGATGTCGCTTCGTGCTTCGGTTGTTCAACATTCACGGCGAGAAAATTGTAGATCGACTCGGATAGATATCCGAGGGCCTGATGCTTTCGGTGATGTTACATGGAAATTGACGGTTTTCTGAAGGTTTATTACTCGGCGCGGAGTCTAGGCTCGTTTAACTCCAACATCTCGGACGCGCACGGTTGGACAGGAAATGACGGTTGGTAATACTGATTTTTTTTTTCTCGGTGAACGCGATGATTTCTACCGCGAACGTTCTGGCTTCGTTTGGATAATTTGTGGCTCGCTTCCACGATTTTATCTTCTCCCTGTTGCGGACTCTGCGCAAGTTTGAGGGAAGAATTACTCTTCTGGCTGTCCGGCTTGACTGGAGCTTTAAGTTTCATCATTCTTCGTAGACAACAAAGATTTAGAAAAATGGTTGTTTGGTTAATTGAATGGTTATTGGACAATTAGGGTCTTTATTCTTGAACTTTGTCATTTGTGAGATTTCTGTTCGAATTGTCGTTTTCTACGTGGTGAAATAAAATTGTTGATTCTTACTGTGGAAGATAGTTTATAGTTTTATCAAATAATTCGTAGAGTTTTTACTTTTGAACTTCATTGTTTGTAAGGTTTCTGCTCGAACTGAGATTTAGAAAACTTATTGATATATTTTAATCAGATCAGAGGCTGGTTCGGGGTAATTTTATTGAATAATTCGTAGGCTCTTCATTTCTAAGTTCCATCTTTCACAAGGTTCGAATCATTATTTTTGATTCTTCAGTTCTATTTTTTACGTATAAAATTTTATCGAACAATTCGTTTTTCATTTCTGAACTTCATCCTCCGTGTCATTATTTCGTAGATAGCAGAGATTTAGAAAAATGATTGACCTCCGATTGAAAGTTTACGTACGATTTTACTGAGCAATTTTGTGACTCATCAGGCTTTTTATTTTAAACTTCACCTCGATGTGTAATCTGTGCCTTTTCTTCTACCAAACACCTAGTTAACAAAGCACGGAAAATTCCACGGAAATCCCATCGAATTCCACTGACTTCGTAGAGATGAAGAGGTAAAATAGCAGAACACGGACGTGAAGAAATTGTCCACTGAATGAGTCTGGAAGCGAAGGCTACCGCGTGGTTCGGCGAATTAGCATGTAAATCCACGGTATTAAGACGTCGCTGGTAGCGCGGGATGATGAAACGCCCCGTCTCGGCATTGTTAATCACGGAATTAGCATATGAAATCTGTATTATACAGAGAGGCAACCGAGGTATCGACCAACGGCACTGGATGCACGGGAGTAACCCTTCCTTGCAGTATTGCAACCAGTATAGGATCTTTATCAACGAGGACCCTTGATTTTTGTAACCTGAGAAAAATCTCTCTCTCTTTCTCTCTCTCTTTTTCCCTCTTTTTCGTGAAAAATTTGTAATTTCATCCGTGTAATATTTGAAGAATTTTTTCATTTATTTAGATTTTCTCTTCATTCCTAATTTCGGAATTTTCTTTTTTTTCTGATATACTGTTTTCCTTTTTTTCTTAGATCTCTGATATTATATTCAGTATCTTAGCAGTAATCTTTATTATTTTGTAATAACATTATTCCATGTGTTGCTTTTATATTGACTTTTCATCTGTTTGTTTTGTCCGAACGTGAACATGTAAAAATCATTTAGAATAACAGTTTATTTCAAACAACCGAAATGGACTATTATAATTATTATATATTATAATGGACATATATTATATATTATTATATATTTATTCTATTATAAGTTGTATAATAAGTATCAATTATATTATATATTATATATAATATAATATATATTGTATATTATTATATATTTATTCTGTTTATTATATATTCTATATTATTATATGTTTATTCTGTTATAAAATGTATTACAAGTATCAATTTTCAATCTTGATTGTGTTTCCCTTACAAAATTTATTTAATCAATCTTAGTAATCTCTAGATACACTCGAGCAACTTTTTCCTTCATTCCCTCTTCAATTTTCTCAACGAAAGAGTGATTTTCCTCCGCAAAAAGAAATGAATAATTTCCGTTCTTAAGAAGTAAATCTTCTTAAATAGTAATTAATAATACACACGGTCGTTTATTCAGATACCTGCATCACCCGGGAACGCGGCAACCAAAAAACGGATGAGTTCCTCGATGAATTTCCCGTACCACGTAGCAGTTGCCTCGGCGCGCACACGCTGTCACGGGGTGTACATAATAAATAAGAGGGATTTTATCAGATCCCACGCAGACCCAGCTGGTAGCTAGCAGAGGCATCGTAATGACCGTAAGCTGATTAGCTCGTTGAATTTGTCCACGTTCTCATAATTGGCCCAATAAACAAGTTGCGCGATCAACAGGCTTCCTTTCCACGTATTTCTTTCTTATTTGCATCTTGTTCGCTTTCTGAGTGATTTTCTCTTTTTTCTTTATTCCTTTTTTCTTCTCTTCGTTGGATTGGACGAAGGAAAAGAAGGTTTTTTTCCTCGTTCAAATTTATCATTGAATTTAATCCCGATTAACATATTTAAATTTGATCTTAAACTGCAGTTTGTTACACGTATTAATATTGTAGTTCCTTCGAACCAGATTTTGAATTGAATATTTTATAATTGACCCAGTAAAGATCAAACGATAGTATATATCGTAATGTCAACAGTGAATTATCTATTATTAATAATAAATTTAAATTTATTTTAATTTCATATGACTGTAGAGTCTGTTAAATTATCAGATTGCTATAAATGTCAGAACTGGCATTGAGGGAATTTTTAAAATAGATACATTAGAAACCACACTTGATACTGATCTAAAGAAAAGAATTGCAAAATGAAAATGTTTAAAGCCCAAGTAATGTGAGAACTTAAAAAATCTTTACGGCTTTAACGTCCAAGAGTACCAGTTACGGATTTAAAAAAAAAAGGGAAACAAATTTCTATTTGGATCTCACCGCGCGCGCAGGAAACGTATAAAAACACATATCTGCATCTTCTTAGCAGCTCGACAGCCGTCAGATATTTTTCGTAGTAAATCGAAACAAGGAAGAATAAACGAGCGAGAATAAAACTAAAAGGACACTGCCAAGTCCGAAATTGAAAGGCAGCGAGGCGGATTGGTGTGCGTGCCCCTTAAGCCCGTATTTATTCAGCGGCCGGGCACGAAAAAGCCCCGGGAGGGAACAAAACGCGCAACAAATAGGAGTTAATCGGCTGGCTACATCGATACTAAACGCGCGGTTCATTGTGTGGAGGCAAACGCCTGCTCGATATAATTGGCCTCTAATTAGAGTCCGGCAAAAAGTAAACTCATCCTTCGGCCGAGCATCTTCTTCCCTCACTCCTTCATCTCGAACCACCTTCCGCCCGGACCCCGATGCCTTTCTCTCGTCCTTTTCCCGTGCACGATCAACAGATCGGTGTTCCTTCGTTACTCGCCGTGGTTTCACCTTCGCGTGTGCGCAATGGCGTAATCGATGGGTTTTCTAAGATCTGAAAATGATGGCTCGTGTAATTACTGTGATAAGCAAGAGGAGGTAAGAAGGAGTTACGTTTGAGTCTGTTTTTTTTTCTCTTCTTCTTTTTTATTCGATTCGTTCTTGTTTTTTTTTTTTTCCAGAAGGAAAAAGGGTGGGGAAAGGTTAAAGTGAGTTTTAGTATTTTTGGAACATGTGAGTTTTGGAATTTTTTGGATGTGAGTTTAAACGTTGTTTTATTTGAAAACATAGTTACCGCCAGTCTACGAATATTAATGTCGATTATGGAATTCTGTATCAACTTTTAATTATCTTTACTGTCGCGTGAGAATTTTCAATCTTATAGTTACAAACAGTTGTCAACTTAATCTTAATCCGCAATTTTAAACTGTTCGTCTAACGTTATTGATACGTAGTTCTGTTATGTATCGTCTATTTGTAAGATTTTGAACTGTTTCAGACTCAAAGCATACTTACTCATGTAGCTTCGCATCAGTTTCTAATTATTTTTACTCTCGCGCGTACAATTACAAACAACAATTTCGTAACAACAATCAATACTTTAACAATTGGTAACGTTATATATAATTTTCAGTGATTAGTGACCGTCGTAGCAGTTATAATAAGTTTAAATATTACAATAAGTTAAATATAGTTAAAAGTTAAATTTTATAAAGTTAAATTTTACAATAAGTTTAAATATTCAATGGATATTCGATACTTCTGTTTTCTTATCTTTTATGAATTCATAATTACCAATCGTTACTTCATACGTAACAAAAATCATATCTGGTTCAATTCTTATCTCTGTTTCCTGTCACTTCTTCCTTTGGAATATTCTATTCATAAAAAGCACAGGAAATTAGTACAATTATATCGAATGCTGAATGAAAACGTAACATTGATCATACACAGACCCAAATATGGAAAGTAGCAGAATTTACAAAATGTACAAAAGTTTGCAAAATAAAATTTGCGACAAATTAGGAAATGGCGACAGAATGGAAATTGCGTAGAAAAATTATCCGATCGTTGCAATATTACTCCCACAAAAAAAAATAAAAATAAAAAAAACAGTTGCCCAATCATCTCCATAATATCTAAAATTCTCCAGTTTTTTCAAGTAGAAACAAACTTATCAAACAAAAACGTCTCGAAACCATTGAAAATTCACCGCTCGATTCTAAATCGTCACAAAACCTCGGATCCCCTAGTAATCACAGCACATTCATCCCCCTCAGCGAACACTCGTCTTAGTTCCACGTTCCACGTTACAGTTCGATGAAATTCCCTAGGGACTGGTTACAAAGGTTGACAATGGCGTCTACGCCAGTGGACGCGTAGCTGTCAGCGCTCGCGCACCGTTTTACGCTCGCCGCTTCTACTAGGGAAGGCGCGACGACTCAACTAGAGCCCGTTGGATGGAGATTGATTTGCCTTTGTTGGCAATTAGCCCGCGTCCATTAGTCAGCCGGTGACTTTTCAATCGGCCGGCCGAAAATGAGGCGGATTGTAACGAGGCGCGCCAGCCTCGTCATCCGGTGGACAAATGGATTTCCTTCGCGGCCCCGCTTAATCCCCTAAGTGGCAGAGCCTTTAAATAAATCCTATACTCGTGTATACTCGTTCAGTCGACGCCGCGCTCCAATCGGATGAAACGAGTGGTAACAAACTGGTCAATCGATTGGTTTTTTTTTCTTTTTATTAGTTTTTTGATTTTTTTTTATTTATTTATTTATTTATTTATTTATTTATTTTTTTGTTATCCTGATTGAGAATCGGAGTTAATACGCAGTTACTAGGGAAGTTAAGGGGAGATAGGGGGAAAAATCCTATGGCAACAGAATATTTAAGAATTACGCTTCATAGATTGAATGTACGCTAGTTAGTTCCAAGCAGAAAAATTTGAGAATAATTTTCGAGCATTATTATTGACATAGAAATGTAATGAAATAAAAATGAAACAGCGTGTGGATGGTTCGTTCTAGGAAATTATCAGTCTCCTAATTTAGAGTACAGATATTCTAAATTAGAGAATATTCATTCTTCGTTGTTTTACTTGTTGATCGTTCATGATTTTTCTTTATTACTTTTGCGACTGTAATGTTTCCCTGAAAAAAACAAAAAAACAAAACAGATAATCTCAAAGTTCCACTGTTTGTAAAAAATATCTAAAAATTTAATAAAACACATTTGCCAAAATCTAATAACACGATTACTCCATACTTGCGAGAGAAATTAAGTTTCCCACGATTGTTCACGCCGTTGTTTCCATCTGAATGCGCCACGATAACGTCTTTAACACCGTGTATAAGGCTCGGGGAATGTTGGTCGGGGCCGGAATCGATTATCATAAATAGCGAGTCGCGGGCGTGTATCTTTTGTTCGCCAATGCGTACGTAGATGCGTGACACGCGAGATCGAGAGGTAATTTATGGAATCGAAATCGCTGACCGGCCATCCTTCACTGTGTAGCATGTTTATTCTAAGTTAGGCGAACCGTCATCTGATTAATGATCGAATATTATCGTTATGGGTTATTAATAATCAGTAATCATTGATTAACGAACATAATAAGTAATCAGAATTGTTTTAATCGAAGATTACTATTAATTTATAACATTCTTCTCGCGTTCTAAAATATTATTACGATAAATTACAATAAATTGTAATAATAAATAAAAAATTATCTATCTTCGTATATCACAACTCTTATTACTGTCATTTGAACGATAGTTTGCAAATTTTCAAAAATAATATGATAAGAATGATTCGCTGTGATATAGCGTGTCTTGCTTAAAATTTTGTAGTACTTTTAATCGTCTATGAAAGCATTATAAAAATTAAAAATTATATATTTAAAAATTATATATTTTATATATTAGACAGTTAGAGAATCAAAATTAGAGAATACGAAAAATTCTTCGAACTTACCTACTCATACGAAATTCAAATGCACTAATAAAATATAAATTAATCATCGAATGAATTCTAACAAAATATAAATTAATCATTCAACGATCTAGAAAATACCGATTAACGATTACAAATTACGCAAGTTGCTCATGATTACTGATTTATAGGAATGTGCGAGAACCTGAAAATATCGGGAACCCGATGGTCCGGACGAGTCGGGTCGGGGATAAAATTTTCGAGATTCCCGAAGGTATCGGGTTTCCCGAGAAAGTCGAGAGTCCCAAAAATTTCGAGAACCTGGCTACCGTTTCTCGAACTACTCTACAATGCTGCATAGCAGCCTACAAAATATGTAAATACACACAGTTCAATTTCTTCTGCCAGTGAAGTTATTGGAAACACGGATTCTAAGAATCGTATGACCCGATGTAAACGAACGTGTGACTGCGTGCTTAGTACTTGGACATTATGTACGCTGTTGAGCAGTATCGCTGAGAAATTCGGAAAGTTCAGACGTATATTTCAGAATCTGTGTAAATTTAATAAAGATTAGAAATCTTTAAAAAAAAATATCGAGTGATAGTGAGAGTGAAGTTGTGGTAGCAGAAAGTAGTGCAGAAGATATCGTGTAAAGGAAGAAGGTAAAGAGAAACTCTGTTTGGGAACATTTTCAGGAAAAAGATGATTTCAAAGGCGGAATGCATACATTGTCACCATGAATATAAAACTAAGTATGCAAATACTACTGGTTTATTACATCATTTGAAGCATGTGCTTAAAGAATGGCGAGATTTTGTTCTACTTGGTCTGGAGTTACGAACAAAGGAGACAAACGTTCAATAGTTCAATCTCAAACTCAAGTCTAAATCTTAACTCTAAGGCGCATGTACGTGATTGAACTATGAAACTCTGTCTCCGGAACAACGATCGCGTCAACAATCATACAAGCATACATTACATACAATCGTACATTACATACATTACATACAATCGTACATTACATATATTATATACAATCGTACATTACATACATTACATACGACCATACAATATGTCGCAATCACTCTCAGCCTTTCATGCTAATTACACACTCGTCTAACATCAAAGTTGCACAATAATTCGCAGCCCTAACAGCACATTCCGTATCAAAGAAACGTTTATTAAACTTTGAACGAAATAAGGGCAACGTAACTATTGACACGCTTTAATATCGTGCTCTGCAAGGGATATGACGCGAAACGAAACCGCGATTTGTTACTGTCATTGCACTAGAGTAGACTTCCCACATTTCGCTGTCAGTGTACCAAATCGGGGTTCGAGAACTTACAAGCATGTAACCTAGCGCTACCACCAACGACATAGTTTGTTTCCGAAGAACCACTGAAGCCGGATTACAAAGGACACTAGACTACAAGGACGAGGCTGCAGTTCCCCGATCTGACACACTGACAGCGAAAGGTGGAAACTCTACTCCAGTACAATGACAGTAACAAAAGTAACTCTACTCTAGTGCAATGACAGTAACAAAAGTAACTCCACTCTAGTGCAATAACGGCTATAAAAGTAACTCTACTCTAGTACAATGACAGTAACAATATTAACAACGCACGAAAGAAGAGAAGAGAGGAGGTGTCCCTAATTTCGTCTCGAGTTTAATAAACGTGTCTTTGTACAGAAGGCGCTCACAGTGAATTTACATATATTAACTATCTTATGATTAACTAAAACTAAACGCACGCAACTTCAAGCTAAGACGCACGCATCTCACGATGTCCCTGCGATATCCCTCGTCGTCAATCGGTGGCCCGCTGGGCGCCCAATAGTTTACTTATCAACTAAGTGCACCTACAGTTCAGTTTAGATCGTGAAATAGAGAATGAACAGAAATTTTTACGATCCAAACTGAACTGTAGATTGCGTAGTTCTTTGCTTGACATCGTTTCACAAACATTAAAGTTTGTAAAACTATAATGTTTGTGAAAAGATATCAATTACCAGGTCTCACCACGAGGAGGTGACTACGCACGAGACCCGCCCGGGCCCTAATCCCAACCACCCTCCATTA
>NW_025109673.1:0-1026 GCF_011392965.1 Frieseomelitta varia
ACAGGCGAAACAAATGACAAATTTATTACTTCTCAGTAATTTCTATCCAGTGATGTATACCGATGAATTCAGAAAGAAGACGAATTATTGTATACGGTTTGGTCACTCGTTACGGTCCGCAATCAGTTGCCAGCGCAAGTGGTTGGTTAAAGGTTTTCCTCTGTTTGATTCGATTTCGACAAATTATTTTTGCGAAAATTATACGACGTGTTTCGAACGTCCATCAGTGCTCGCGACGTAAACGACAAAAAAATCTAAATTAATGGTTCCCTCCCTCGATCTGCCGACGGTCGCTTTCGCGCGTTTCACGGGAGTTTCTGTGCGCGTACAATATTAGTACGAGAGTAACAGCGCGACAGGTAAAAGTGCTGCCGGTGTGTCGATAAATTCCTCATTCCGATCCACTTCTTCACGGGGCGGCGGTGTGCTCCCGCCATGCGGAACCGTCCAGTTGTACAGTCAATTTAGAGCGGCCGTAGCTCGTGCGGTAGATTGAGGCGACCTTTTTAACTGTGCTCCGTTACGCATAATTTACGTTCATTATCTTTAATGGGCGGGCTATTAAGAGGGGCGCGAGTAATAGTATGGCAATACCACTAATGCTTCCGCTCCTCTTACTTTATACCTTCTCCACCTTCCCTTCTCACTTTTCTCTCCCTCTCTTTTTTTTATTCACACACAAACACACACACACGCACACATAGAGAACTCTTCTTTCTTTCTTTCTCCGGCATTCGCGCGACTCTTTCAGCCGGCTCGTTTCACCATTTTCCTGCCCGGCACGGTTTCGAGGGCCGCGCGAAGCAAACGATGCCCGGGGAGCATTACTCTTCGCGCGGGGGAATGCAATAATCGGCGAACGATCGTTCGTGCCGAATAAAAGTATTTTTTACGCGGCGCGGAATCGCTCGAATGGGTAATTCGATAGCAATCGATGGACGCTCGTTTTTCTTGCCCGATCTCCCTCTCTCTTTCTCTCTCTACTCCTACGTTTTCTTCTTTTTTCGGTTTTTTTTTTTTTTTTTT
>NW_025109675.1:0-1027 GCF_011392965.1 Frieseomelitta varia
TTTTTTTTTTTTTTTTTTTTAATATATATATATATTATGTATAATACTGGCGATAGATCTGTCATCGAAGTAAACGTTACACTCGCAACTCGTTCGCTGTGCACGAGTTTTTCTTTTTTTTTTTTTTTTTTACTTCGATACTTCATCGAAGGGACCGAAGTCTCTTTCTTTCTATTGTTTTCTTCTTCAGCGTGTACATACGGTACGAAGTTCTGCCAATAAATATGCCGGAAGAGATGCGCGAAAGATGGTACGCGAGATAAATTTGGCAAGCACTACCAATGCTGTCCGCATCATATCTTTCGACAAATATAACGTATATGATGAGCAACAGCACATCCGCCAACGTAGGCCAATCATATCAATATATGGTCGCGTACCATCTTCTGTTCTAGTTTTCTTTTTAAATAAAAAAAAAAATCACTTAACGATTGGAATGGGCATTTGCGATCGAAAAAGAAAAAGTGGCCTTTTTTTCCCTTTTGTGTCTTTTCTCCTCTTTTTTTTTTTTTTTTCCACCCCCCAGAGACAAAAACATGTATATCTTCCTCAACATCTGTGAATCCGTATCAAGTCAGAGTTTTTTCTTCTCTTTTTTTTTTTCTCTTTTTTTTCTTTTATACGCCTTATGGAGTCAATGTCTCCTTTCTTTCTTTTCATTATAACGACTATATGCTATAGGTACATAATGTATAGTTAATTTGATAGGTGTACATGTATATGCATATGTATATATAATATATATATATATATATCTATGTATATATATTGTTCATATATTACACACACACACACACACATACACACATGAACATATATATTTATATATATATATATATAGATATTTATATTATTATTAACGCATTAATGCTATGGTTTTGTTGTATCTTCATAGACATACGGTTAATTGCTATCACTTTAATATATCTAAAATAATATTTTTAACACTCAGCGATGCGCGAATGTGTGTGCCTGTGTATATACCTTTTTTTTTTCTTTTTCCTTTTTTTTCTTTTCTTTTTTTTTT
>NW_025109676.1:0-1027 GCF_011392965.1 Frieseomelitta varia
TGAGTAGTTTGCCGTATGGTTTCCTTGGCAGTTTGTGCAGGTTGGCGGGGCTTCTGGCTTTTTGGTGCATTCTTTTGTGTTGTGTAGGCCGGCACACTTGACACATACTGCATTCTTGTTGTGCGCCTGGCAGCGGTAACATTGAATTGATGGTTTTTTAGACTCGTACTTCTCCCAGTAGATTTTGATGTTTTCTATAAATCAAACATGGTTTACATTGGCTAGTGTGGTACCTGGTGCAAAGGTGACCCTGTAAACCGGGTATTTGGTGTGTGTAGGCAGTTCCGTGCAGTTTAGTGCTTTGAGTCCTTGGACTTCCAGGTTATTTATTATTATTTTTTCATCTAACTTAATCAGGCCTTTTAGAACTACTATTAGGTTTTTTTCGGTAGAGACTGTGATGGTGTGGAACTGAATGTTTTGTTTTCGGCATACCTCTTTGAAATCGTTGTAATCCGTTAGGTCATGAAACATGACTTTAGGCTTTTGCGAGACATATTTTATATAATATCTGTTGTAGGTTTTTTTTAGTGCTTCTAATAATTAGGCGTGATTAATGTTTCCATATAAGTAGATAGACGGTGGCTATACGTTGGTAGGTTTCTGGGGAATTTCCGGTTGAGTGTTAAGGTCTTCGTTTATTTGTTCTGTGTTGCCTCGGTCGATATCCTGCAATAGGCAGTCGGTGAATATGCTGAATCTATTGTGTAGGGATATTAGGTTTTGTTTTCATACTTATGTTAGTTATTTTGATTGGCCCTGTTTTTTCCACGTCAGTTTTTTGTTTATGTTTTTCTTTTTCCTCGTGTATCCGTTGTGTGATGAAGGGAAGTAAGGCTGGCACTGCAGCACTACACTGTTGTCACGAATGACTCCAACTGTACTCTGACTCTAACTCAACTGAACTCGTGAAGAACGATTCTGACTGTAACTCTCGAACTGAACTCCTCAACTTAACTGAACTCTAACTAACTCTAACTCCTAACTCTAACTGTCGTTTTTTTTTTTTTTTTTTTTTTTTTTTTTT
>NW_025109677.1:0-1028 GCF_011392965.1 Frieseomelitta varia
AATATTTCATGCTTGAAATCATTTATATAGTTTCCAGTTATATGTATACAAGTGAAAAATACGCGATTTTTTGGTATTCAGGTTTCGAAGTGTTTTGGGTTAGTATGTTGTAGTTCAGTAATTTGAATCGTGATGCAAGGGGTTAATGATTAAAATTGACAAAATTGTATCTTTTGAAAGTGGCAATTGTTTTTGAGCGTGGCTCAACTTGATCTAACTCGTCCTCTCTGTAGCAACATAATCTGAGGAATACTTGATTTGTTTCGGCTTGAAAACTCTGTGTCAATTGCTAACAAATTGGCTAGATCAGTGGTCCCTAATTTTTTTGTGGCCATGGCCCACCTAAGCATCATGATGCCTCACTCCTGTGACTCATAATTTTCGTTATTCAAAAAGTAAATTTTTGATATGAAGGAAGGCCATTTACTTAGTCTAAACAAATTTCCAAAGAACATGACGTCCATGAAAGAAAAAAATTAGAAAGTTAAATTTTTACTTAAGGAAATGCAAAAAATTCATTGTTAATAGCTTATTCTTGAATTGCCTCCCTTGAAAATCAAATTGCTCCCCTATGTGGCGTGAACCCCACGTTGGGAAATACGGGGCTAGATGTACGTTAGTTTGTTGGATGGCGCAAACCAAACTGTAGAAATATTCTTTCGGGACAAAATAAAACTTTCCAGAACAAGCGAAAAATATAAGAACGCACTATTTGAAATCTCTACAGCGACAGTTGAAAAGAAAATTACGAGACAAAAGAATAGTAGAGAAAACGTGTCTAAATCTTGACTCAAATACATTTTCAAATTTTTCAAGATTGGTAGTGACATGACTAAGCTCGAAAAGATCAAGTCATCTCTCAGTTCTCCATCGTGATGAAATGAAAAGAAAAATCTTGCCGAAAAGAAGAAGGAAAGAAAGAAACAGTAGATGGAAAAGTGGGAAGAAAAGTAGATTTATGTTAATACAATCAAGGAAGGTTCAGTTTTTATTGCTACTTTATGTTCTAAAAATGATGATAATTTGTA
>NW_025109678.1:0-1031 GCF_011392965.1 Frieseomelitta varia
TTATGATCCCCCCCCCCCCCCACATCATACACAAAATAATCACAAAGCTACCAAACAGCAAAGCCTCCAGTCCAGACAAGATCACAAACGTCGAACTAACAAATCTTCCTAAAAATATCATGGTGCAAATATATTACATCCTCAAAGCATGTCTCCAACTATCGTACTTCCCCAAAACTTGGAAGCTAGCCAAAATTCATCCGGTCCCCAAACTCGGTAAACCAACCACAGAAGCCACCAGCTACAGGCCCATCATAATAAACAGTAAGTAAAGTACTAGATGAAATCCTTCACCACCATCTCCTCAAGCATCTTAACAACAACAACATAATTATACCATAGCAATTTGGATTCCGTAAAAAGCACTCGTGTATTAATACACTACAAAAAGTTACGGAGTACGCCACAATAGAACTAAACAAAAATAGAATAACACAACTGATACTACACGACCTCGAGAAAGCGTTCGACACGGTCTGGCCCTACTGTACATACTACGAAAAATCAGAACTCCCATTCCAATCACCAACATCATCGAAAACTATTTACAAGACAGACAATTCTATGTATCAGTACAAGGAACCAAATCAGAGACACACACCATCAAGGCCGGAGTACCACAGGGCTCCATACTCGGACCAACGTTTTTCTGTATATACATTAACGACATTCCCACCCCCATAACACCCAAATCGCCTTGTATGCGGACGATACTGCCATACATGTGTCATCATGGAACCCGACACAGGCAACGAAGTATTTACAAACCCACATCAACCATACCTGAATACACGAAAAAATGGAGACTAAAAATTAACCCAAAAAAGATTCATGCCATCACATTCTCCCGCAGACCCCTGCAAGTCACAGATAAAGTGCTGATCAATAAATACTCCATCCCATGGACCAATACGGCCAATTACCTAGGAATAACACTAGACAATAAACTTACATGGGCTAAAGCCATAGAAAAAAGAACTACTCTCGCCTACCCAGCACTATCCAGGATATACCCTCTCATAGCCCGAAAT
>NW_025109679.1:0-1031 GCF_011392965.1 Frieseomelitta varia
AAACGTTTGCCTGTTTATTTTGGTTCCCAATTATTATTTACATTTTTCTGATAGCTTATCATGGTTTCCAATGTTTATTTATATTTTGTTGGTGTCAACACACTTTGTTTTTCCAGAAATTTTCAAAAATTTCAAGTCGGAATTCCTGAAACATTGAAATTTCGCTTTGTATGGAAACATTTGTCTGTTTATTTTGGTTCCCAATGTTTAATTACATTTTTTTGTTAGTTTATTATGGTTTCCAATATTTATTTACATTTTTTTGATATGAACACACATTGTTTTCAAAAATTTTCGAAAATTTCTAGTCCGAATTACTGAAACTTTGAATTTTCGCTTTGTTTGCAAACATTTTTCTGTCTATTTTGGTTCCCAATGTATATTTACATTTTTTTGATCGTTTATTATGGTTTCCAATGTTTATTTACATATTTTTGATGTCAACACACTTTGTTTTCAAAAATTTTCGAAAATTTCGAGTCGAAATTCCTGAAACTTTGAAATTTCGCTTTATTTGGAAACATTTGCCTGTTTATTTTTATTCCCAATGATTATTTACATTTTTTTGATAGTTTATTATGGTTTCCAACGTTTATTTACATTTTTTTGATGTCAACACATTTTGTTTTCAAAAATTTTCGAGAATATCATGTCGGATTTCCTGAAACATTGAAGTTTCGCTTTGTTTGCCAACATTTGTCTGTTTATTAGAGTTCCCAATGTTTATTTTAATTTTTTTGATAGTTTATTATGGTTTCCAATGTTTATTTACATTTTTTTGATGTCAACACAGTTTCTTTTCAAAAATTTTCGAAGATTTCGAATCGGAAATCCTAAAACTTTTTAATTTCGCTTTGTTTGCAAACATTTGTCTGTTTATTTTGGTTCACAACGTATATTTACATTTTTTTGATAGTTTATTATTTTTTCCAATGTTTATTTACATTTTTCTGATGTCAACACACTTTGTTTTCAAAAATTTACGAAAATTTTAGGTCGGAATTCCTAAAACTTTGAAATTTCGCTTTGTT
>NW_025109680.1:0-1033 GCF_011392965.1 Frieseomelitta varia
AACCACGCCAGCGGAGAAGTAGCCATTGTAATTTCGGACAAATATGATCTACTGAAATCCCATTAAATTCAAACTTAGAAGTCGTCGCAATATGTATTTCATTTCCAAAAAGAATCCACATCTGCAATATCTACATTCTAAATAGCTTCCCCCTTGGTTTACAAGACCTTGAAGATTTAATAGCTCAACTTCCAGCTCCACTGATCCTGTCCGGAGACTTTAATAGCCATCACGCTCTCTAGGGATCGACCAAAACTGACAGAAGGGGAAAATCTACTTAACAATCAGGATTTAATGTTGTTGAACACAGGTTCCCCCAACACATTTCAGCACTAGGAACGGTAAATCAAGTGCAATGGATCTTTTCCAGTCCACAGATAGCTCAACACCTAAAATGGGATACTTTAAAAGAACTATATGACAGCGACCACTTTCCTATAAAAATCACCGACAGAGATAATAGCACGACAACTCAAAATTACCTCCAACCAAAATAACATATAAGAAAAACAAACTGGTCAGTATACCAAGAAAACAATGCTTCAACTCACCGAGAAAGAAACAGAACCTGAACTCGACCCAGTCCGGATCAACGAAACAATAAACAAATCATAACGTCAGCAGCAGACAAATACTTTGGAATTCCCAGACTGCAAAAAATCAGAAAAAGACCGGTACTATGGTGGAGCGAAGAATGCAAAATCGCCATGCAAGAGAGTCATCACGCTTTCAATAGAGCAAAAAAATATCCCACAAACGAAAACCTAACCAAGTTCAAAAGGAAACGCCAACTTCAGTAGAATAATTAAAGAAAGTAAAAGACAATTATGGAGAAACTACATATCACCAATAAATCTACGAACACCAACATCTGCAGTATGGAAAAAAATTAAATGCATAAATGGATCCAAACCCTCTACGAACATCCAATTCCTGGAATCTGATGATGGTAGAACCGTAACTCAACATCCAATTCCTGGAATCTGATGATGTAGAACCGAAATTCAAGCCCATGACATTGTTAACACATTAG
>NW_025109681.1:0-1033 GCF_011392965.1 Frieseomelitta varia
GATAATTTTCAGCTTGCTATTACTATTGATCTTGTTTTTGATGTTCTTTACAGATATATCAGACAGATAAGTCTGTACGAATACTTTAGCAAAGAGCATGACACAGCTAACGTACATGATTGCAACAACAGTGATGTTCAACGGCGTAACGTGGCATTCAACTTTGGCTACGTATACGTAATAGTAAGCTGTTATAGTTAGAAAACTACATTACAAACAAACATTTGTGATAATTGCATTAAAGTGATCAACCTGGCTAATCATCCTGGCAGACGATATCTCATTGCTTTGAAGGTGTAGTAAGTGTATATACAACTGTGAATAAAACCGTTTATAAAAGCAAACCACTTAGCGTATCCTGTGTCACGATGTGACGGTGTCGAAATGCGAGAAAAGAAAAAAAAAAAAACAGCGAGAAAGTGATTCTCGTCCGTGGCGCAGGAACCGCACTGAAGAGAACACTTTTCAAACTTGCACTAAGTTTCCAAAAAACAAGGGAAAAGACACCTTGAAACGTTATCTTACCTGGGTGTCACTTCAACCCTTATTCCTATCCGTAGGAAAAGAACGAGTGCAGGACATAAGTAAAAAAGATGTGGACCAAATGAAGGACAGACAAAACTAAAATGAACTTTATTACATTTTCCATACAGTTTTTCGGCAGAGTGTGGTAAAAGGGGATTTCCCAGAACGATGTGTCGGGTAACACTTCGTGAGCCCGATACCTCTAGGCGCCAGCCGGACTTAAGTGGTCTGCGTTACAATGTGGTAGTACTAGTGTAGAAATGTTAACGGTTGTTTTTGTAACACAATGAAAAATGTATCGCCGAATTTGTCACGGTGTGTCGAAATGGGAGGAAGGAAAAAACAGCGATAAAATGATTCCCGTCCATAGAGCAGGAACCGCACTGAAGAGAATACACACCTTTTAAACTTGCACTAAATTTCCAAAAAAAAAAAACAAAGAAAAAGACACCTCGAATTATTTTATCCGGATGTCACTTCAGCCCTTATTCCTATCCGTAGAAAAGGA
>NW_025109682.1:0-1033 GCF_011392965.1 Frieseomelitta varia
CGTAACAAAAAATAAAATACTCTAGTCTAGATCAAATACACAAAATTCATGAGAAATTCTTAAAGAAAAAATGAAAACATTCATACTAGACACTAGATGAAAAGTTGTCAATACTTTAAACTGCTTTAATTTAATCAAAAAAATTCCCAATAGATCAATTAATTTTATTTTACTTTATAGAGTGAAATTTTCACTTCAACATCTTGAATTAATTTTGTTTAAAGAAATTTATTTTTACATAATGCAGAAAGTGTATAAAAGCAAAAATATTTTTCTTCTCGAAAATTATAAAAATATAAACTTCTCGCCGAAGAGAAAAAAGTTTTCAAATCAGTGAAAAATTTTTGTTGTGACCGATTAATCATGACGTGAAACATTAAAAACATTTCCTTTACAATGAGTCCTCAAAACTTTCGGTATGATTATTTTTGATTATTTTGTCGCTCTTTAAACATTAGCGTTGAACGACAGAAATTGGAGATATCATAACATTTCGTCGTTTAACACTAATAAAATGACAAATTCAATAAAATGAGAAATAAAAATTGTATAACAAACTTGTTGTGAAGAGTGGTCTCTAATCTTCAAGAGCATGGTTTAATTTAAAAGAAAAAAAGAAAGAAGACAGGAGTGAAAAGAGTAAAAGGAAAATTTAATTGATTAACTTAAACGGAAAATGAAATATTTTGAACGAACAAATCAAGCTTTACAACATCGGTAATGGAGAAAGCCATTTACAAGTACAAAGAATGGGAGATCAATGTCGTGGTAATGTTAACAAGTTTAATGAGAGGATGAAAAATTATTCGGAAAATCCGAGTATGCAAGAAAAAGATACATAGCTAATATAATATAGTTGTCTTGCTAAATGTTCTACGAAAATCTGTGGTTGTGTAGAAAGAAATATCATAGCCAATCACATTTTCCTAGTAATGCCGATCGTTTCTACATGTATGTTTTTATTTGAAAATGCTTTTAATATTATAATATAACAAACAGGCTCGCGATCATCCTGATACACGCGATTGAACAA
>NW_025109683.1:0-13070 GCF_011392965.1 Frieseomelitta varia
CAGCTTTATGAAAACATTTAATCATTGTCTCCTTTTCCTTTTCTAATATATTACTATTTTATTTACCGGTATTATATCGGATTCATACCGGTATTGTACCGGATTCATACCGGTATTTTTCCGGTATCCGTAATACCGATTCGGTCTCTGGTTCAATACGTCTGTACAGCTCAACTGACGAAACAAGAAGGTCTTTAGACCAAACTGAATTTACTAAATATGTATACCAATCAGGACATCGGAAAAACAAAAGACTATGTACATAGTACTCACTCACATGACCAATAGATCTCACGATTAGTTCGATTACAAGTACAGCAATACGTGTTCCCTTGGTCATCATTTAAAGTATAAACATAGTGATGTAATTAATTCAGTAATATGTACAGAGGCAGAAACCAATAAATGTTACAGAATAAATGATTGGCGAAACATATCCAACTGTCTCCCAATATTATCCAATGTATTTCGATTTAATAAATATAGTTCTGAAATTAACTTAGGAGCACTTAAACTAGGATTCACTTTTATTTTTCTTAGAATAATGCGTTTGTTTCGGTCGTTAAGTTTTCGTGGCCGACCTTTTTGAAGAATTGATTCAATTCGGTCTTCATCATTGTATCTCCGTACAATATCAGCCTCTTTTACTTAATTTTAAAATATGACCGATTTCTCAATACGTTTTTTCTTTTTCTCGGTGAAAAATAACTAATTGTCATACGTCAATAAATCGAAAGACGAATTAAAACAACGATTAATCGAAGAACGGAAGAATATTCCGCTCAATTACGTAAAAAAAATTACTGGAAATATGCCTAGACGTCTGCGATATGTAATTGAAGTTAAGGGTTACCCAACAAAATATTAATTATTGTTTATGTTAACAATTTTCAGGTTTAAATATTATAGTTCTTCAAATGTCCGAATATTTATGCCACACTATATTTCGACATAATTCAATTTGATATTAAGAAAAGTATGTGCAATAAATAAATAAAATTTATGTTACTATAAACTATAATGAATGTTCTAATATATTATTAAAAAATTAATCCAAACTTACTATTATAAACAATCGAAGTCCACAACAATATTTTGAATAGCATGATGTTACGGCAAGCTCGGCGGTGAACGTTGGTTGCTGCCCGCTTCGCTAGTCGCTCTCTCGTCGTGCCTGTTACAGCCTCCGGAGAGATGTTTTAATGAATGAAGACGTGATGTGGAATAAATACGTTTATTCTCAACTAATACAATGACTGAATTGGATGTAAATGAAGGTGAATGTATGACTGACGCGGAGTCAGTCCTCTGACGGACTGCGTGTGTCTCGTCGAGTGGTCTACGTGTGTCTCCTCGAATGGTCTATTGGTGACTCCCCGAATCCTCTCTTCGCTATGTCTACGTCGCCCTTTTAATTGGTAGGCGACTTTCTGAAGCCGGCCAAGGCGCCTTGTTTCCTAGACAAGGCTTTGTTTATACCCTACCGAGCCTTTCCACATACTGTCTCTCTCTCCAAGGCCAGAGAAAGTGTCCTTGGATGAGAGGTATGTTTGCACATCTGGCAATTCTCGGCAGGGCCGAGGCTTTGTAGGAGTTGACAAGACGCCTCGGAGTGTTCTGTTCTGCGCCAGAACACATGATGTCCGAATATTAATAAGAGTCACTGTATGTATTTCGCCGATGGTTTTAGTGCTAAAAATATAGGAATAGTGGCAATACAGCCACTATTATCTTTAACTGCAAAAAAATTTCTTGCTCTACCTGCCACTCAAACTACAAGTGAAAGACTATTTTCCTTATCCGGAAATATAATAATACCAACTCGTGCGAAATTAATATCACAAAATGTTGAACAATTATCTTCTTTACATTATCATTTAGAGTAAATATTATTACATTTGAAGAAAAAAAATATATGTATATTAAATATTATGAATAATTAATTTCGATAACGCAATATAATTCCTATCATATCCCATTTGAACTTTTTCCAACTCAATCCGAAATAGACGGACTCATCGGGTTACCCGAAATCGTCGGGCTACCCGCCCGAGCCCGCCCGACTTCGCGTAAGCCCGACCCGAACAGTCGGGTACCCGCACACCCCTAATATGTGTTATGCTTCATGTAATTTTTGTATCTTTAAATTTCCTACAAATCTATCAATACCTTTAATGCAGCAATTAAAACTTCATAATCAATATAAATTTTCAAGAATTCATCCAATTTATAATAATAATATTTGCACGTAAAGGAAAACGGAAAAAGACAAACTATGTATTATGTATTATACAATAGTTACATTTTACTATAACAAACAAATAAATATTAGACGAATAAATGTTACTAATGCAATTTAGTGCAGTTTAATAATATAGTATATTTTAATCATAATAATAATAAGCAGTAATAGCACTAATGTTTGTAGAATAGTTCTAAGCTTCTAAAGTTTGTAGAATTCTGTTGTAGTGACTGCATTATAGTAAAATACGAAAAAGAGGCACTCATCATTAAAAATACAAAAGATTTCAATAAATTGAAATTATTATGTAAACATCATTTAATAGTCAAAAATATTACCGTCGGAAAGCCTTCGTAACAGGGAACGAATAAATCGGAAAGATGAAATATTCTTTAGAACTCTTTAACATGATGAATAATAATAACAACTTCTACGCTTTTAATACAGTATCATGTAGACTAGTATCTGCATATTATTGTATGTGTTATTTGATATATACATTATGTAATAATATATAGTGAGAAACATATATAAATAATTGATAATAATTGCACCTTTCGCGTAAAATTTGAATTATGCAAAAAACGCTGAATTTAAAAGTATTCTGCACAATTAACATTATTTATAATAATTTTCCAAAGTTCCAAACATTTTTTATCTGTCTGTGTCAAAAAATATTCAGTTTCGTTACATATGGTATTAGTATGATTATATTTATATCTGCATGGATTTATTGTATCGAATGGATAGCTAATAAAATTGATTAAAGATTTTTACTATGTTTCTGTATAATCTTTGAATTATTAAAATTATCTGAAAATGAAAGTATTGAAAAGTATTTTTTAATAATGTGCAATATATTTTATATTTATTTCTAGTAAATTTTATATCTACATTGATTTTGTTGGTTTTTATAATATTCTAACTGTTTGAAATAAATATAAAGAAGTATAAATATAAATAAACCAAAATTATTTATTTCTTGCTGTAGAGAGATCTAATATTATATAATTTTCAAATTTTATAATATTTGAAAATTTTATTTTTATATATATAATAATATTACATCTACAAGAGAAAAATAAGATCATTAATTACTTCTACTATTTCATTTATGTAAATTTATATTTATAAATTAGTATTTGGTGCTATTGTCCTTATTATATTTTTACATTTGACTTTAGCTTTGTGGGTATAATTTAAAACAGTTCCTGAATATTTGTACGTTTGTGCATGCCGATAATACACACACGTAAAGTGCTATAGCACTTAAATTTTATTTTATTTTCTTATACGGTTAATAGAGGACCGAAGGATAGTTGGTGCAAATGTGTCGATTAATCAGACATTTTGGACAATTAGTTGCTCGATAATTGGAACTATACATCTTATTTTTATCGATTTCTGTATGGTCGAATAGAATTGAAAAATAATGCCATAAAAATTCATTTTAACAACTTTATATAGAGTAGACGGAAACGTGTTAAAAATATCCTGAAAAGTGAAGGATCATCAACTAAATATTGGAAATGAGAAATTTGATTCAAAAAGACATTGTCCAAAATGTTGTACAATATTTCTTGTACAAACATCAAAAAAAACATTTGCAATATGAAAAAATAGTTTATATATATTTTAATTTACCCAAAATGTTTCTATTACATGTTTTGTGTATTTTAGTATTAATTGTACTGTAAAAAATGATTTGAACGAAAGCTGTAATTAGTGATTCAATTATTTTTTCTTCACTATAATCGTATTATGCTTAAAAAATAGAAGAATAGCACGAAAAAGCTGAATAAGTGATATATTTAGACTTACGATTCGCTAAGTATATCCATGCTAATGTTTATTACTAATTGTCCATTTACTTAGGAACATGATAAAAAAGCAAACGATAATAATTGTAGCACTAATAAGAATTTTCAATCCATTGTTTGCAGATGTCATTGATTTGGAAAACTCAATAAAAAGAATTTTTAGATATAGATAAATTCTTTAGTGACATACTATTATACTATTTATGTAGCAATCTCTCTATGAACATATGATGTTACATTGCCTAGCATATTTGTTAGGTTAGCTTGTTAATGAACTAGATATCTAATTTTGATACAAATCACTTATTTTTTAATGTAAACGTTTTCATTCTAATAATCTAGAATTTTAAACGCTATGACATTAGAATGCTGTTAATTTTAATAATTGCAACCGCCTTCCTATTTACGCGCCTCCTTTTTGTGAGTCTATCAGAAGAAAAAATAATCGGAAAAAGTGAAAAAAATAATAATATATAAAAAGTTTTAGAAATATTTATGTATACTCTTCACTGAGAAAAAAATAATAGTAAAAATTGTCGGTACTACAATCCAAAACAATAAACCTAAAAGAAGTCCAAAATAATAGAAATTTACATTTCAGTGATATATGATATAAAATAAAGATTATAGACAAATATATTTTTTGACCATGAAATAAAATTGCACAAGGGGAATTATATACCGCATAACTATCGCATATATGGACGAATGAACTCATTACCATAAGACATAAGACAATGTTTTAATAAATAAAATTAGCAAATAATGTAATGCTTGTTATAATAAGAAAAGTGTAAGAAACGGAGTATTAAATATTATACAGAATGCTTAAAAATTATTATATCATGAGCTCATGGCTTTGACACTTTTGAGTCCGTAGATATCTGTTAAAAGAAAATAATTAAATAATAGACTTTGGTATGATATTCACAGTCAAACTATTACGCCGTATTCTATTTATAGCGAGGATAACAATCATGTGTCGCGAATAATCCGATTTTTTGAAAAGTGAAGTTCAAGTTTGATTAAATCTTAGACTGATTTTATTTATTCATATTTTATAATCAGATATGTCACTAAGTAATATTCATTACATTATATTTTGTGACAGTATATTATAATCAAAGAGGAATTTTAAAAGATCAAAAGTTTAGGTATTAGCCTAAAATTATGTATTAATGAAAGAATACCCGGTAAATTCACAGCGAATGGTATCATGAATATAATACTCGCTATTATATAATGTATCATCATTTTGCTCAATATAGTATTGCTTAATCTTCACATACAAATGATACAAAACGCAAAACAAGGTTATTAATATATAAATATATATAATATAGTTTTCGTTATATTAGAATTTACCAACATGAGTGTCTTGTTGTGCATATCCACGGTTCAGTGAAAATCCACAAAATTTAAATTAACTTACTACGATAATGAAGATGTTTCATCTGATTCGTAATTGCCTTTTGTAATCAATAACTGAAAATGTGTAAAACGAGGATGTTTGTTTCAACATTATATGTTATAATTACAATAAGATAACAGAAGCCTGTCGAACTAGAGGTCCGCGAGGCAACTGTGGCTTATGCCCCTCTTTGAAAGCCATAGGGAAAGAGCCTTCTCCATATTTTCTTTTTTCTGTTGTTTTTTTCCCTTCTGGACGACGTATAAACATCATATCACATAAAGCAGCATCACATTTGAGATTGATCGCTGTGGGTCGCTTTCACATGAGAGTGGGGTTTGTGTAACGACTGAAAAAAGGAAGATGGAGAATCGGCTCATTAAGAGTCAGACTTGTGTGGCTTGCAGACAGGAAGAAATTCGACAGGCCTAACTAGTATAAAAAGATGAAATAAAAATTTGTAGAAACAGTAATATCACTGCTACACAATGAAGAGTATAACTGATTCACTAAACTTATGTACTGTAGAAACCTGCTTCTATTAATAACATGTAGAAACATTTTAAGTTATTAAAACCAATATAAATAATTTTTTAATACTGCGAATATTGTAACAAGAAATATTTATTGATTGAGTTTTGCACAATGTTCTTTTTCAATAAAATTTTTTAATTTTAATAATTTTTTAATGTGTATGATATAATTTGCGGAATAGATAGTGTGCATGTGCATTATGATTGAAAAAGGCTCCCCAACGAAAAAAGCGATAGGTAAGTGATACATGAAACAATAGTCGAAACACACAATTAGGAACGAATCTCGATAATAGGAAACAGCATTTTTTTTTTATACATTTATCTCTCCTCTTTTCTTTTTCGGCTTTCTTTATTAAAAAACTGTTTTGTTTCTAAGTATGGGATTATAATGAAGCGAGGCAGCTCACCTCACAGCTTCATTATGAACTATTACATTAGTTTCTTTCTACCGTTTCGCTCATTTCACCGCTCTCACCGTTCCTCGCCGCTTTACTATAATCAAACTCTAATTAGTCTATTAAACTTCTTCCCTTTAATATTCAACGCTTTCCCCTCCTTTTTACTTTCAGGCCTTAGTCAATTTTTCCATCACGCACAAAACCACTCACTGTTATACATAGTTTAATTTTTCAGTTTTACCACTTTATGGAAAAATATTTTTTTATAACCTCTTTTCCTATACATATTTGTAACCGACAATACACATAATCCATAATACAGCTTTCCATAATTTATGAATTTCAACAATTAATTATTGTTAAATTTATATACTTTTATATTACTTTATCAAATTAAAAAAGTAAGTATAAAAGTATTTTTTATTTATGAAGTCAGTGTAAAGATATTTTAATTTTATCAAAAGTAGGTAATGGCGAGGCTTATGCAGCATCCGAAGGAGAAAGAAACAGACTCTTTCCCTATAACTCGCTAAAAGAAATATGAATGAATGGCGAGCTGCCAGTTTGACACACCTGCCTTAACATGTATATCTGATTCCATCTTACATGTATTTACTTTAGAATTCCTTTGCATTTAAGAGAGTTTTAATACGATATGTTATATTTTTTGTACAAGATTTCGCCAATATTCAGAATGAATTTTATTTCATTATTTCTTAATTCTCATTAACTATTCGATGTTGACAGACATTTATGAGTCTTATATTTTTGTTTTAACAATTTCCATAGATTCTTCCATAAAATCCTTTTGTAATAACAGAAATGAGGAACGAACGCGAGGAAAGAACAATCTACAGTTGTTTTTTCAGATATGTTCTCCAATGCATGTTTTTCAATAATGAAATAATCATAATATTGGATTATCCCTTCTGTATATTTTCATAACTATTTTTTCACCCTTTTATATCATTTATATATTATCCTTAAACTTTTCGATATTTCTCACGCGTACGCTGTGTTTTACTATACTAAGTAAAATCGTAACGTAAAATCAAACGTATTTGATACTTGATTGCATTATGTAAACTTGATCTTTTATTCAAATTATATTAATTGCAAATGAATACATATTGGAATATGAATCTAAAGAATTGTCTAACAGTATCAATAATTATATGTGTGAAATTTCAATTGTGTAACGACGATAGGTGGCTAGTGTTAGCACTGGTATATAACATATACAATGTTCTGACTATAGTTGTTGTCAGTAACAAAAGCTAAAGTAAATAAAAGCTAATATATTGTATACGTTTGCTTTGCTTGCATTTGTTTAAATTCGTTTGTATAAGTCATTTAAAACAATCTGATTTTTCATCTATTTAATAGTTAATAGTTAAAGTTACTTCTTCTATGTTTTCCGAGCAGATTTCAGCAAAATATAAATTTCAGCAAAAAATATCTGCAATTTCAATGTCGAAAATTTGATTGCTCTTTCGAAGCATCTTTTTATTCGATTTAGAATATAAAAAAATATTTCAAAATTTACTGTAAAATATTCTTGATAAAATTTATTTAGCAATAATGTTTTCTGTATGATGATTTCTGTATTTTTTCTTTCTTGAAACAAAAATTCCTATTCCAACCTTTCGTTCACAGGATAAATAAATGTAATTCATACGAGACATACATCTCAGACATGTGTATTTGCCGTGAAAATACACATTTTTATTTGAATAATCAATTTCTAACATACAACTCAAGCGCATGTTTGACGAAACGAATGTAACCATAGCCTTATTATTTAGTTATGCAATGTGACAAAAAATATGTTACGACAATCATAGTTTGATTCTATATCTTTAGATCAATGGAGACTTGTTAATAAAACTTGCTACAAAAATAAAGTTTAACCGTAAAACTTAACATCAAACCATTTTTCGAGGTTTATTGTTCCTTCAAATTTTTCTTTATATCTTTGAATAATTCAACTCGTTTCTTAAATATTTCTCAATATGTAATCTTTTACATGACTTCCGATTGGACGGCGTAAGTGTGAAGACGTGTGTGAGACGAAAGATACAGAGTGAGTGAAATTGAGGTAATTGAGGAGAAAAGAGGAAGAAGAGAGGCAGGGAGAAGAAGAGTAATAAGAGCAGAAAGCGTGAAAAAAGTAAATTGGAGATAGCAGAAGAGATAGAAGAATTTGGCAAGAAGGAAACAAAAAGAGAGGTTAGAGGTAAGAGGGGAATTAGGGATGTTGGAAAAGTTCATGAAGGAAAAGGGATTAGAAGTGGGACGGCGGAACATGGAGACATCTGGCAGAGAAACAGAGGAAAAAGAGGCGACGAGAATAGAATTTAGCGAGGAATTCGAAAGCTGCATGGAAAAAATGCTAAAGAAATATATAGATGAGATGCTAAAGAAAGACATGGAGGGAGGAGAGAGAGGAAGAGAGAGGGGAATGGGAAAAGGAGAAACGGATACTGGTAAAGAGAATAAATATGTTAGAATGGAAAGAAGAGAAAAGAGAGAGAGAGAGAAAAAAGGAAAATGAACATCATGATTAGGGAAGTGGTGTGGAAAGAGGAGGAAACAGGGAAAGAAGTGAAAGAATTCATCAGTAAAAATATGAAGACAGAAATAGAAATACGGGAGGAAAATAAAAGCCAGTGGAGGGAAAGAGATAGTCATAGCAAAGCTGAAAAACTGGAAGGACAAGAGAGAGGTGATGAGAAGGAAAAAGGAGCTCAAAACTGGAGTGTACGTAGAAGATGACCTCACGTGGAAAGAAAGAGAAATGCAAAAGAAGTTGAGGGAAATAGCAAGACAGAAGAGGGAGGAGAAGAAGAGACTGATAGTAAAATACAAAGGGATATGCATAGAGCAAAAGTGGTAGGAGTGGAATGAAGTAGAAGAAAGGTTGGAAGAAAGGAAAGGAGAAAGAAATGAATGAGAAAGATACGGCTTGGGGGGAGAGAGAATAGAGAGACTAAAACTGTGTTTCTGGAACATAGCTGGGTAGTAGAGAACAAAAGCGAAGATGTGACGAGGTACCTAGAAAGCTATGATGTGGTAGGTCTGGTGGAAACATGGTTGGAGCAGAAGTCGGAAGAGAAAGTAAAAAGTAAATTAAAAGTTCAACTGGTGGTACGTGTCGGCAGTAAGAGAGAACAAGATGGGAAAAGCAAAAGGAGGAATTATGATGGCAGCAAAAAAAGGTTTAGATGTGGTAGAGTTCAAGGAATGGAGTAATCAAATGGCAGAGTTAAAGTTAGAGCATGAGAAGAAAAGCTGGCTAATAATAACAGTGTACAGTCAGAACACGAACGAAATAATGCAGACAATCACAGAAGGAATAGAAGAAAGATAAAAAGTACTCTTGATACTGAGAGCAGACTTTAATGCAAGGGTCGAGGAGCAGGGAGGCCCATTCAAAGAATTGATGACAGAAGAGAAGGAAGAAAGAAGATCGAAGGACAAGAACGTGAACAGGGAGGGAAGGATACTAGAGGGACTGAGATGCAGGTTCATAGTCAATGGATGTTTTGGGCGAGAGGGAGAGTGGATATATATAGGAGAAAGAGGGACATCAGTGGTCAACCTGGTGATTGTAAACACAGATCATTAGAGGAGATAGCAGATGTAAGAGAAGGAGAGAGGACAGAGTCGGATCACTTCCCAGTAGTAGTAGAAGGAAAACGCGTAGAAGAGGAAGACAAGAAAGGAAGAAAGGAGAAGAGTAGGGTGATAAGAACGGCTGATTGGTCGAAGGAAAAGATAGAGAGCTATCACAACCGACGCAGAGAATGGAAGGTAGAAAAGGAGGACGTGGAAAGTATATGGGAGGCATTAAAGAAGAAAATCAACGAAGCGGTAAGGAAAGAGGTAAAGGAAGTAAAAGTTTGGAGGATGGGAGATAGGGCATGGCACAGTAAGGAGTGGACAGAGAGGAAGAGAGAGTTAAGAAAGGAATTAAGAAAACTAAAAAGAGGCAGGATAAGCAAAGAAGAGTTCTGGGGCAAAAGAAAGAAGTACAAAGAATGGTGCGAAAAAGAAAGGTAGAAGTACGAGAGGAGGCAAGAAGAAAAGATAAGGATGATCAAGATGGAAAGTGAAGCGTGGAAATACATAAACAGATATGGAGGAAGGAAAGAAAGGGAAAGAATAGACAAAAGTATCAAAATGAAAAACTGGAAGTTTCACTTTATGGAACTACTAGAAGGACACACGGACAAGCAGGAAAGCAGGACAAAACAGGAGCACAATGAAGAGGAGGAAGAAACGGAAAGCGAGAAAATAACAAAGGAAGAAGTATAAAGAAGAATAAAACAGATGCTCAAATTAAAGAGAGAGAAATCACCAGGATGCGACGAAATACAAAATGAGGCATGGAGGCTCATGCCTATGGAAGTAGGAGAAGTATTCCTCAAACTACTCAATAAAATATGGATGGGAAGTGGAATACCACGGGACTGGAGAAGGGGGATAATATGCCCCATATAAAACTATAGAGGAATAACACTACTGGTAACGGCATACAAAGTATATGCAAGCATTCTCAATGAAAGAGTGAAGATGGACATAGAAGGGAAATTAGCGGAGGGGCAATTTGGGTTCAGAGCGGGGAGAGGAGCCATTGATGCCATATATGTCCTGAATTATATGATCAACAAGGAACTAAGCAAGAAAAGAGGGAAGCTGTTTAGATCTAAAAGCGGCATTCGACAAAGTCGATAGGAGAGCTCTGATGGAAAGATTAGAGGAAATGGAGGTGAGGGAGAACTTAAGGAGAAGAGTAACAGAAATATACAAGGAAACAGGCAACATGGTGAAGATCGAGGAGGAGAGAACAGAAGAATTCTGGAAGAGGGGTGAGACAAGGATGCCCGCTAAGCCCAACCCTTTTTAATGCATTTTTGTCGGACTTAGAAGAGGACATGAGCAAGGTGCTAGTAGTAACGACAGAAGTGGGGATGAAGGAGATGCTGAGAAGATTTAAGAAGTATGTAGAGAGGAAAGGGCTGACTATAAATACAGAGAAATCTAAAGGTGCTGGTCTTCGAAAGAGGCAGAGGAAGAGGAAGGAGAAGGAGAGAATGGGGGGGGGGAGAGGAACTGGAGGAGATAAAGGAAATGAAATATCTGAGCTACATAGTGGAAAAGAATGGAAAAGCAGAGAAACACATACAGGAAAGGATAAGAAAAGCGGCGGTGGCGATGAAAAGAACATGGCATATTGGAGAAAGGTTATTCAAGGAAGACTTCGAAAGAAGGATAAAAATGTTCGTGGCCTTAGTGGAGAATGTGGCGATGTACGGGACAGAAATCTGGGGCTGAAATGATGAAGGTTGGAGATTATCAAGAGGAGATATATGAAGTGAGTCCTAGGATTGGACAAGGTCACACCAAACTACATCTTGAGAGAAGAGACACAAGAGGAGGAAATACGAATAAAAGCAGTGAGGAGAGCGTTTAAATATGAAGAAGGAGCAAGAAGCTCAGACAAGAAGTTAGTGAGAGAATGCATGAAGGAGATGAAAAGGCAGACGGGGGAGAAAAAGCTAAGTAGATGGAAAGAAGAAGAGGAGCAAGGGGGAGACTCAGAATCAGCGAGGACTGGATGAGAAGAGTTAGAGAGGAAGAGGAAGGAAAAGTAGAGGGAGTTGCAAAGAAAGTAAGGAAAAGGGTAGAGGAGGTGGAAGGGGAGAGCAGGAGAAGAAAGATCGAAGAGTCAAAGTACAACGCACACTACAAGGAAATTGCAACGAAAGAAAAGCCAGAATATCTAAGAGGATGAGAAAGGAAGAAAGGAGCCTGATAGCAAGGTTCAGGAGCCTGATAGCGGCAATGAAGTTAGAGAAAGGCAACACTGGAGAGAAAAGGAGGATAAAAGGTGCAGAATATGCAAAGAGGAAGAGGAGACATTAGGGCATGTGATAGGAAGATGTGAGGTCACAAGAGGAGACTTGAGAGTAGAAGAAGTACTGAGGGGGACCGGGAAAGGGCTGAAGCAGATGAAAAGAATACAGTGGGAAAGGGAAAGGAAAAACACAGAAGAGGCAAACGAGCAGATGCAGTGGAAGAAGATAGAGGGATTTGGAGGAACAGACATATAAAGGAATGCAAAAGGGCGGAGGAGAAAAGACTGAAAAAGAAGCAGCAAAACAAACTTATCAAAGAAAAAGCAATAGTAGAAGACAGTAGAAAGTTCTTTTGTACCTGTTACCTTTTGCTTTACTTTTACCTTTTACTTTTACTTTTACTTATAGTTCCTACAAGTAGATGAGCAAAAGGCAAATTAGACGTAGACAAGGATTAGTTATAAGAGTAGAAAATAAGAAAAATGCAGACCAATTGTAAACTGGAAGCCGTCCTAAGCCGCCTAGGCAAGGATTATATATAAATAAAAAAAAATAATCTTTTACATGCATCCGAAAATGTTTGCAGTTAATAATGCATTATGCTTGATATTTCGAAAACTATACCTATTGGATGTTCCAGTATCGGACATAGACTTAAAGAGGACAATTCTACATTTAAAAAAATAAGTCATGAAGGGATTGAAATGGCGATGATAGTGCGAGGATAATGTAGGAAGTGATGATGTGGGTAAGGTGAGGAAAGGTTATGCGTTTCGTCTCAGAGTCGCTGCCTAGACTCATC
>NW_025109683.1:13556-52215 GCF_011392965.1 Frieseomelitta varia
CCCATCCTAGCGGTTCCGCACTCTGTTTGCTTAACATCGAATATCGGTTGACTTCGACGCTAGGCGCACAGCCACTTGCGGCTTGTACGAGTGGGTGTTCGAAACTCGTACTCCAGGAACTATAGGTCGCTACAGTCAAAAAGAAAGAATAACATATGTTTGTCTAAGATTTTATTTTTGAGAAAATCAAGTTCAAAAATTTATTGAGTATCTTTAAATTTGGCTAATTCTAGACTTAACAGAATAATTAATAATATGTGAAAATAGGTCGAAAGCGTAAAATAATATTTTTTTGTAAAATATTTTGTTGAAAATTTATCGTGTACTATGGCAAAATATATTCAAAGTCCCTAGTTTTAATTTTCTAAAAGTGAAATAAAAATAAAAAAGTTTTTTTACTAAAGTTTTTTTTTGGGTATATCTGGAATTAGCCTTGATAAATTTTCAAACTCGATTTTCTCAAAAATGAAATATTTTGCAAAAAATTTTATTCTACATTATCGATTTATTTTTTCATATGAAATCAACCCCTACCCAGTTGTATTACTATTATCGGACACAACACAGTTTGTTTAGTATAATGAATTGTATTTTGTTACATTTCTTTGTTATAATCGAATCAAAATTTTTACATAAATTCATATCTAATTAAAATAATTAAAAAATTAACTTCGTAGAAAATTGTGTTGCGCACTGTGTAAGATAAATGTCATAGAATGTACCGTATTTTGTGTAATTTTGCACATTTAAATTTTCTATGAATGCATAAAGTTTCTATTTACCTTGAATAAAATAATAATTATTGAATTTCACTTATGTTTTGCTTTATGATAAATTTAAATTTCATAAAATTTTATAAAATTTCTTTTTATCATTGCATTGTATCTTATAATACAATAAAATTGCTCGCCATCTTCAGTGACTCCATAAATGTTATCGCCTCAATTCTAAACTAATGGACAAACAATACAACCATCCACGAATGCCAAAGCGTCTACATCGAATCATTAAAAAACAATAACTCAATTACAGTAATATGGGTCCCATCCCACACAGGAATTGAAATGAAGAGAGAGCGGACAAAGCTGCTAAGGAAGCAGCAAATTCGACAATCCCCTACCACAACACAAACCTACCACTCGATTCTCTATTTGTCCACCTTAAGCAAAAAATCGAACACCATTGGAACAACGAAACCTTAGTAAAACCACGACTGTTAACCATAAAAAATGACTTCTATAAGAACGGAATACCATCCACTCTAAAAAGACGTGACCAAGTCGTAATGTCAAAAATAATAATCGGATATACGAAAATAACACACAAATACATACTCAGAAGACCAACCACTCTGCCAACGGTGCAAGACGATCCTAACAATAGATCACTTCGTACAATGCGAAATATATCTACTACAAAGAAAACAACTCAGAGTAAAGCCCACCCTAAAAGACAACTTAATCGACAGTGGAATATCATTAAGCCTGCTACAATATCTGAAACACACCAACATCTACAACAACGTATAAAAAACCCTTCCTTCTGATGTCACTAATAATCCACGAAGTTGATGCGACATAAAATAACTGATTTAAAAAGAAATAAAATAAAATTGAACAGTCGCAATTCAGTTATTCTTTTAAACAATGATACTAAATTTCCATTAGTTTTTACACTGATATCATTTTGAAGATATACATTTGCAATCAGATAGACAGTAAATTATGTGCCATTAATATTGAAACAAAAATTCTTTAGCACGAGCTACATTTCAGTCTAAGCGTTTAACACTAAAATAACTTTATGATCTCAAACTGTTTGAAACCGCTGTAGGACAGAAAGCATCAAATGAAAGTTGAATGGTGTTGAAGAGGACAGGATTAATCTCTATAGTGAAACATATAAATTGAATTGATAATCGAATCTTTTAATATTTCGGTCAGTGCACCACACTAAAAAGTATGAAGTAGTTTATGTGAGATAAACGATATTAGTTTAGACGATGTTAAACAATCAATGTATTTGAACAATAAATGTTATTAAATATTGAATCCATATATTATTAAATATTAAAATAATGATTAAAACCTCCTAACCTTTTTCGACACATACAGTTTAATATTTTCTTTTAAATAAATTAACGAGCTATATCGATCGAAGTAGCGAAAAATATTATAAAAAGTTTGAAAATTTTTATCCCACCTGCAGTAAAATTAATGACAAATCGAACTAATCAAATCTTATTCCCTTTGATTATAATTCAACTTTACTTCAAAAATTTTATTTTATTACAATTTTCAAATAATTTGTTATAAAATTATAACTAAACCATAGATATTTATTCATTTTTATATTTTTATACAAATAACGAAAAAATGGAATCTGTATAGAAAATTTATTTATTTACTTACTAAATAATTTGTCTTATAAGAAAAATTATATTTATATTTAGAGTATAATTATATAAATAATTATAATTAAAAATAATTTTACACATTATTTTCCATTATTTGCATTGTGCGCATTTTTATATATAAATATATAATAATCCATAATCTGTCATCAACTATAAATACATTTTATAGTTATAAAGTTATTTTTTACTTTCAGAGCTTCACTCTATTTTGAGTGGAATATCCCTTGTGCTGAAAATGCAAATTCTCGTTCCATCATTAATAGTTTTTATTTTCCATTTGACTATGAAATATATACGCATTCTAAATAGTGTCAATGTAAATGCTAATGGAAGTTTATTAATGGAAGAACATCATCTAAAAAACCAATTAAGTTGCGATCTGTAGTTGTTATGTAACGTTGTTTTTCATAAAGAGTGATATTATGCAACGAATTTGATCTTAAATTTCAATATCAAAGTCGATTTTGCAGCAACTATCTGATTTAACAAATCTTTACCGGTCTAAAATTACAAGTACGTATAGTCCATGACATATAATTTTTAATCGTCCTCTACATACAGTTCATATAACGTGTGAGGGAAAAGTTGACATTTTACTTACACCTAGTAATTTTAAATAATCTGGATGAGTAATGAGCAAAAATATTAGTGAACGATTCTGTCACAGATTAAGTCACAGACAACATTCCAATTGTACATACAATAGTTTGTAACAACGAACATAATGTACAAACAAAACATATTAACGTATACCGTTCGATCGTGAGAAAAATCCGTGAAATATGTACCTAATTGGACGAGTTGAAGATGCGTTCAAAGATATTATTAAATCCAACATTATTAAAGTTAATAAACATATTGCCAAAGTTATAATCACCGTATAACATGTCCCTAGAATTTGGGAAGATCGATTAGTGAAACCATTACATTTCAATAGTTGTGTAATGTAATCTACAGTAATAATCAGCATCGCTAACACGATTTTCAACATTCTACATGTTGTAATAAAATTGAAAAGCTTAAACGTAGTGCAATAATAAATTTTATTAGTTACTAAAATACATTCATTCATATGTAAATACGTTGTCTAAATGCAAAGCACATACAGTATTATACACATATCACATTATTAGTATGTATTCTTATTGTATTGTGTAGTATGTACCTTTTTCGGCAAACTTTACACTGTTTTGTCATGTCTGTTTTCTCTTTTCAATTTTTTTTCTCTCTCAACATCGCTAATCTTTTATAAATGACACTCTAGCATAGACATCCATTAGTATACAATGAAAAGCATAATTGAACAGATAAGAGTAAAACATTGTTCTTAACTTAAATTTGTTATAACATTCGCAACAATTCATTTATTCTTATTATAAAATCCTTATTTTGATAGTTCTGAGTCTTTTTCAAACATGATTTTTTTGAAAATTTTAGAAATTCAAACATTTCTAAAAATATTAAAAAATGATTTTCTTAACTACATCCAACATCTGAATGAATGAAACTTGAAGAATAAAATCAGAGTTTTGAACTTGCGATTTTTTATTTCACCATTCTATTAAATTTCAAATATTTTGATTAACACCAAGAATTTAAGAAATCCTAATATGTATTTCGTTAGCTAACACTAACGTTGTAATGTTCACAGTTCAATAAAATAGTATAGCAAGTTTTAAAGGGAGATTTCAATCTTCAGCACAGTCGTACAAAAATTTTCTTTATTGTTTTCAAAGACGTTTGAGTTTTTACAATGTTCGAGAAGAAAGTATTTTTACTTTCCCACTCGTTACATAATGTAGTCATTTTTGAAAAACGACAGTCAAAGTAAAGTTTTCCCGCTTTAAAATGAAACCAAATGAATTACTGTACCATTAATTAAACAAAGTAGTAACAATTTAAATTAATAATTTTTCATCGTTATTGGTTTAATTGTGCTCTTCACCTATAATAAAATATTATATAAATTATCATATACTATAAATTACTAATATACATAGTTAATAACACTTACAATTTTACTAAAATTCTTCAATTTTACTAAAAATATGTAAAACTGTAGCACGTTGAAGATTTTGTATGGTCTAAATTCAATAGAGATTGTAGTGTCATAAAAAGTTTTATATTAAAAAAAGTAATGAGGATAATATTTTTTATATAATTGTTTTCAGATAATAGTCTTTACTAATCCTTATCAGATTGACAGAAATCGTAATAAAATGTGCAGAGAGTAATATTTGAACTTTTTTGTTTTAGATACGTATTAAGTTTACAAATATTCAGATAACTAAGTAGGATAAAAGAAGTAGCATAAAATAAATATGAGAGCCCTTTCGTAAGGAAATAATAATTAACTTTAGTAAAATTCAATATATGGTACGTCCGATTTATTCATATACCCAGGCACTGTTATCTGTCTTCTTTAATGAAAACATTTCCTTGAAAAAATTCCTTTTCAATAAAATTGTCCTTTTCAAATAAAAGTTATATAGTTTCCGAAGGGACCTATAATATCCTGTGATCGTTTTATTGTTATTTTGGTTTTTTATTGAAATATAGAAGTCATTAGTTTTTTTAAATAGAATCGTATATTTTTTGATCCATTAAGTGATGTAATTCAACATATTCTATAAAAAGGTATTAACTATGTATTGTGGAAAACTATTAGTTTAAGAGATATTTTAAACTTAATTCTGTAAAATCTGTCGTATTAAAGACGAGGAAATACAGGGCCATATTCTTCAGGGAGTATTCTTGTATTCATACTGTCCCTGTTTTCTTATGCATGAGTTTTATAAAGTTAAAGTTGAAATATCTTCTAAATTAATAATTTTTCAAATACATGGTTTAATACTTTCTTGTACAGAATGTCTAACTGCATCTACCAATGGTTTGAAACGTATCATTCTACTTAAAAAACTGAAGGTAACCTTCATATCTCGAAAAAAAAACAAAATAACAATAAAATGATTAAAACATTATGTTCCGGAAACCATGCAAGTTTTACTTGAAATATTTTTTTTTATGTTCAACAATTAAGGAAATAATACCGTGTATACAAATAAATATCTATATACGTTTCAGAAGTTACAAGTTACAAATTTTAGTGTCAAAACTTCTATAGGTGATTTTACACTTATAGATTGGCATAAGGGTTAACATAAAATTAACTTTGATCTTGAAATTCTTTTATGCTATGTATCGTATTGTATTAATCGCGGAGATCGCATTTATCAAAGAGGTCGTGGATCGTGAGTGACTTGTTCTCCCAAAAAGAGTTCTTAAAGTTTTAGGAACACAGTCTTTATTGATAAACATGCATTGTTTGTCACACATGAAGTATCATGAATAAGTATCATGAATATAATCTCATCGCAACGATATCAGTTATGCAGTAACATAAACGAGATAGGTATCTGGTTCATGAGTAAAAAATACTTATTAAATAATATAAAAAACATATGAAAAAATACTATTAAAAGATAAAGTAAGTAGTGTATTATTAATGATGAAACAGGAAATAGTCTTTTAATAACTGAAATATCTGACATGGAATGTTCTAAATAAGATGGATATTGCACATAATTTTGTGACCATTCGGAAATGATTTGACTATTGCATGAGAAAATGTTTGAAACGAAAATTGACCGGTATCAAACGGCATATGATTTAATATTACCAGTTCCTGTACAGGAAGACACATAAAGGTTACGTTTTAAGTGAAATCACATTTTTTAATCTATTGATCGATACAACTCATTGTGCTATATTGAAAAGTATTTTATCAAATAGATTAAATCAAATAAGTACTATTAACATAGGGGATATTGAATTATGAATATAAATATGATGATGATTATAATTAATTTTTAACACAAACAATTTTCCATATTAACGAATTAAATTGAACAATGTATTAAGAAATACTTTAAAGTACATAATATTGTGCAGAAAAATATAGATGATCTTTATATATCCTTTATGCGTCTGTACAAAAAATAGTAACACCAAATCGTGTGCTCTTAGTGTTCAACTTTCTTTTCAAATATTTTCTCATACAATAATAATTTTCAAATATCATAAATTTATTTAAAATATCCATCACATTTATAATATTTTATGTTAGATATTTCAGTTATTAAAGAAATATTTCCTGTTTTATCGTTAATAATAATAATTATCATTAATATTATATATAATTATGAAATTTAAACACGTTATTAATAAAAATCATGCAAGAACTAACGAAATTTTGGGAACGTTCTCCAGAGATTTCCGTCCTGTGGTTTCTTAGACAAATTTGATTCCCGTAGTAGAATACGATACAAACATAAAAGAATCTATCCTTGAATTTCAAGATCAAAGTCAATTTTATGGCAACTTTTTTTGACAAATCTCGATAGATCTAAAGATATGAAGTCACCTATAGGTGCCATAAATTTTGTTATACCCTTTTGCAATCTACAGAAAATTACAGTAAAAATAATTCGATTGTTTCATTACAAAATAAAAATGAAAATTATATTACAAATTACAAAAAATTATACATAAATAAAGAAATACAAAATTCTAACATTAAATTTGATTGTTTCTGAAACTTATTTCTTCTGTCTTTTTTAACATACTCACTGTATGAAATCTATTTCTGATCTTCGTGCTATTTAGCTTATTAGCTTATTAGCAAAATCTATCTAAAACAAGATTTAATTGAACTATATATCTAATAAAAAAATAATGTTAAACAATTATATAGCCTCGATGTTAAGTCTTCATTATTTAATGACATATACTTACTAAGCTATAAATTTCAATGTAGACATTACAACAATAATTATGTGAAAATGATTGTGCATTTTGCAGTTATTTGTAATTTGATCAAACGAAAACAACTTCTGCAACGTATTTCAGTTACATATGAATTTACTCAAGCCACTTAAATAATTTCAACGTCAACATACAGACAAATTAATAAATAATGCAGCAGAGATAATCTTCTTATCAGGAGAGATTTTATATTAGGCAACTTTATTTTTCTTTTTTTTCATACTAATAATGGGAAAATATTTTCTAAATATAATAAAATATTTTGTTATAGAAAAAAATAGTGAATACGTGACGACCATCATCGATGTATTTTTTAAATATTTGTACCTCGACTAAATTTTCCAGTAGTGTTTCTTCCGTACGTATTTGATCAATACATAATTAAAGCTATATTTATATATATGATTTATACTCAATTTTAAATAGTTCAAAGCATTGATGTTCACTTACATTTAAAGATAATACTATGCAATTAATATATCGTAAGAAATATAATAGTAAAAAAGCAATTATAGACAATACTTTAACGCAGCGTTGAACGTAATTTTAGAATTTAAAAGTGACCTTATCTGAAAATATGTATTTATTATGTATTAATCTTATAATATATGTATGGTTATCAAGTCAAATAAAGAACAAAGTATATAGCTTCTGGTACTATTAGAAAAAATATAATAAACGTAAAGTACCTAGAATTGGAACTTTTATCTTGGAACCAAGAAGTGGTAATACATTAAGAAACAATCATCCAAACATCGTTTAAACAGGTACTAATTCATTCTTATTATACAATTAATTTAAGATACACAAAGATGACCATAATTAAAATATTTTGAGTAATTGAAACCAATGTAAACATTTTCTTAATACTACAAATGTGCCATTAGTTGTCTGAAACAAGAAATATTTGTCAATATACATTTATCATATTTATATTATATCATATTGTACTTATTTACTATATTTATATTATTTATATATATAATATTTATTAATTGTATAAAATTTTGTACCATATTTTTCGCAATTAAATTTTTCCATTTTAATATATTACTTATATTTACCTTATCTTTTACTCTTTACTTTTACTCTTTACTTTTTTAGTCTTGGTACGTTTTCGCGTAACTGTAGTCAAAATAAAATTTATTCCATTACTTTCTTCCGTTGTTTTTCTAATTATTCAAAAGTCGATAGACTTTTATGATAATCTAATACTTTAAAAAGGTTTCCATAGATTTTCAGCACAATTAAAATCCAGTTCTTCGCAATAAATTAAAAAAACATTAAGGAAGCTTTAGTGCATTCCGGAGATTTTTTTATTTTGGAGATTGTTTAAACATTTAGATATTGTTTAGATTGTAATAATCTACAATGTGTCATTTGAGTTGAATATTTAAATTATTTTAAAAGTTATTAAAGTTAAAGAAATATAATTGTATACACATAATTATACGTGATTGACACAACATACATAAAGTGGGTGTAAAAAGTATTCGTACAGTGACTAATCACGACTGAAATGCTGAATAATAATATTTATTAAACAATATTTTTTAAACACATATGGTACATCTATTCTCCAAAGTCTGTAGAACAACAATATCAAATAAAAAATTTCATATTCATATTGTTTATATAAATATCAAGAAAGTGATATTATTCCATTCGTTGATTAAAGCCTTTTTTTAAATCTGTTTTAGATGAAACTGTATGCTTTCGAATTGCTCCAAATAATCCCACAAATGTTCAATAGGGTTAATATCTGATTGCAGGGGTGTTTTTAAATATGCTGACAGCATGAACATTTTATAAATGCCATATTATTACACGAACACTTTGCGTATCTTACATCGTCTGGAAAGCACACTTGGTTTACATTGAAAAATATGGATTTATGAGATATTAATTTTGTTGCGTACCAAAAATATTTAACCATTGCATTAAAAACTGGTGCAGATAATTGATTATGAATCAATAAATGAATTTTGATAGCGTCTTCTCTACGTGAAAGTTCATGATTATTTTGTAAAATTTCTATAGCATTCTATAATAGAGACATTATAAAATTGTAATAATGGCGATATAACTAGGGACGTTATAAAAATATAAAACACAGTATTCTACATAAAAAAAAAAGAAAGAAAACAGAAGTAGAGATAATACAAAAAAAGTTCTTCTGCGGGAGGATTCGAATCCTAAAACTTCCGTGTATGAATACATTACATTACAGCTTCACTGCTACATCACTACCTCTAGCCTAACGAAAAGAAGTATATATATCTGTGATAGAAGATTAAAACGTTAAATATCTCTGTAAATAATAAGTATTGACGGAAATGCTTGAACATTAAGTTAAATTATTTTTACATTAGAATCGACAGACCAAATTTCATTAAAATCGACGACCCAACAACTGTGACCTCTCCTTGTAAGTCAGAGAGCTTTTGATTAAGCCATTTTGATTAAGACCGTGAATTAAATTTAACGTTAAATTTCATGATCCAATTTTCGAGGTGACGACAAAGTTTCAAAAACTTAATACACAGAGACGATATGATATACGCAGCGTTAAAAAAAAGGGTTCGATACTTAAAAGGTGTATAGCACTAACCAAGAGATGTCGCCCTGCAACCTATGCGAAGAGCGTGGATAGGAGGATTGGAAAATGGCGGCACGGTAAGACCGGTCATTAGAGCGATCGCTCTCCACTGGGAGCAATGAGCGACTCACGGGACGGGAAAACTGACCTACAGAACAACGCAGGTAATCACCGGACATGGATGCTTCGGTGACTACTGGCGGCGAATAGGCGCCGAAACGATAGCGGCATATCAAGTGCATAGAGCCAACGCTGACACAGCTCAACACACGGTTGAAGAATGCCAGTCATTCAGTCAGCAAAGAAGGCTGAAGGACGTGATTGGTCCAGACATCTCGCTGAGCGCGATTAAGGCGCTTTGATGAGAAGAAAGGAAGAGGAAATCACCGTCACGCGATTTTGCGAAGAGGTAATGACGATTAAAAAAGCGAAGCAGAGAAGTCGGGAGGAAGAATACCCGGTCAGACAAGAAAGGCGACGAAAACGAGCAAGTGCCAGACGCCGCGTGGGGAACTCCACAGTCCCAAGATAAAGGACAGCCCAATGATCGCGGAGTACCCGTAACCTCCCCCTCCCCCCTTCCCTAGCAACCATCAGTACACTAGCACTAAATAGCACTAAATAAATAAACAAATAAATAGCTAACAATAGAAAGAAACAAAAGAAATAAACAAATAAATTAAATCCTCACAGCCAATATTCGAATCCGCCGACACAGAAGCTTTCCTAGTAACAATGGAACAGCTCCAGACACAACCGATACGATAACCCCAATCCACCACACATCACCCATCGCTCACACAAACCCTCATTACACGACAACACCACTACGCTCCGGAGAGCGTGAAACGCGCTCTCCCCAAACATCTCTGTACACTAAACCTACATCACGCCAACCAACACGACCCACCGCCTACCGCCCACCCATCACATCAACACTCCAATAAAATCACTACCAGCGCAATTCTGAGGTCGCGAAACGCGAAACCACCTTCAAAATATCATGCAAACCGGGAAATGTACTCTCTCAAAGCCCCACAAAACATTTTTTTTTTCTCTCTTTTCTCACACAGAATTACATGGGACGAACAATCAGGCAACAAAAGGAAAGATGCGAAGGAACCTCAACGCGAAGAAAACTAGAAGACGCGGTACGACAGTGGCAGCCGATACCGCGTACATAAACCAAAGGAAAGGATAAAACACCACGATAGAAGCCGCAAGGCAGATGGAAAGAGGCAGCGGAGAATATTCCGGTCCCGCGGTCTCGAATCAATGCAGGATGCAGGTGGAGGTTTTAGTCGGTAGGAATCCGACACTACCCAGCTCCGTAACATGGGTTGGGTGTCTTATGCAAGATTTCCTCCACGTATAAAAAAAAACCGAGAGCTGTAAAAAATGTTTAATCAATGTAGGTCCTAAAAATAATTGTTTCGGTAAAAAAATCAACTTTCATTATTTATTTAATGTATGTATGTCTCTACATTCAAACGATAAACTGCATATATATGTATTACCATTTGCGAGGTCATATCCGAAATACATATTTACCATTTCCATAGTAAAATAATAAATAAACAATAGAGTTATTGCTAACAATAGAGTAAATAATAATAATCTTATGTGTACAATGTTGAATACTTTGAATTTCTCTGTGTCTATTAATAAATAATAAAAGCTGACTTTTTGTAGAAGCAATTTTAGGACCATTGTTGATTCGATATTGTATCTCTATCACACTCTTTTTTTTCACATTTTGTATTACTGAGAAAAGATATAGGCACAATCAACAAAATGAATTTTGTTCACGTTTTGCGTCTGATTCAAAAAAGGACGTTTTTATCGCTTATCAAAACACGATTGATCCAATATCAATTAACCGAACTCTATTCTCATGGAGGAAAACAAAAAAATCCATAAATGTTTGCATAGTTACGAAAATCTGAAAGGTTACAAATAAGCCGTTTTTGTGAAGAATAATATACAGGCGATATGATATAATATAATATTGAGGCGAATAAATAATATACATGCGTTGGCGAAGTGTAGCGAAACAGCATAATGATTCCGATGAGCTCGGAAAATCGCGAATAGTTGCCTGTATAACGATACTTATAGAGTACTTATAGAGTATTTTCTTTAGAATTCTGAATTCCCCACTAACAATGATCCTGTATTATACGAGTTGATTAGCTAATCAATTATTTTAAAATATGGGTCGATTGATTATCTGAACGTACTTACCAAAAAATACTAAAATTAAAACATCGACTTAATCAATGCTTAGAAGATATGAAGCAAAACTTGTCCGCGGGTCAGCAACCGGGATTAACAACGAGCGATCACAATAGCCACGAGGGAGTGTAAACATTAGGATTTCTTGCCAGCATGAAAAAATGGGCAAGCTGTTGCCCTTGATCATAAATATCTAAAAATAATACAATAAATTTCTTCATGCTGGCAAGAAAAATCGTTCTTTGTTTAGAAGATTTTAGAAGATTATACATACGTAATTTAACTACTCCGCGATGTGTAAGAAAAACCAACATTAAAAATGCTCGAACATTAATAATACAAATCTTATGATAATTCAAGTTCACTTTCTTCATAGAATGTTTCCTTATATTACGATATTTTTTACAGAATTTAAAAGTCTGCGTTGTATTAAAGAAGATTGTCCTTTAGCTTGCGACACAGAAATAAAATTACAACATATAATATGCATTATAACATCATGATCTGTCGGGTAGTTCCGATATTCCGCGTTGATTCATATCAAATATTTTATAATTAACCTGGAGAAAGTCGATGAAAATATTAACGTTATCACGTAGCACGAAGCGTGTTTGCTACTATTATAATATTGGAAATTATTATTATGAACAAAAACATCCTATGAAGCCACATCGTAATATGACATAAGAATGATATAATTTACTTTGAAATTATGGTCTTTACAGAAAGATGCAAATACATCGTCCACATGAAGCTAATGCAGATGAAATGACAAAATTCTAGTGACGGTTATGTTAGGTTTTTGAAATTTAATATATCAGAATATAACAAACAAGTAGAACGATTTGATGTAGGAGAATATTGCCTTATTTTTAATGATTTATATGAATTTTGTCAATTATCAGCTGGATAACTGCTGTTATAAAACTTAACAATCAAGTTTCAGAAATTTGCTTTACATCATGCCAAAAATATGATAAGTCTAGTTTTTATTATGTAAACAACATTAGAAATTGTTCAAATTGTTCATATTGTCAAAATTCTACATATTGATATTGATGATCATCACGGAGATAATGTAGAAGAAATTTTTTATAAAGTGATGACAGTTTCATTCTATAAATATGGTGAATATTTTTCTGGTACTGGCGATCTATGTGATATTTGAAAAGAGAAAATATTATGCAGTCAACGTACCATTATGAAATGGTATGGATTCACTGATAGATTAAATTAACTTTAACAGTGAGGATAATAACAATGGATAGAGAACACTATTTGATTTTGTTTCAAAATTATAGCCAAGATCGAGTATGGAATAAAGTTTAATAATTAATTATTTGTAAAGTGTATGACCTCCCCCTTTGGTTGTCGGCAACATGAGTCTAGACAAGCTTTTCTTATACATACTTAAGAAACCAGTGTAAATATTATCGGATATCAACTAGGAGAATTATTGCCGTATATCTGTTCTATTTATAAGAAATTATAATAATAGTTTTAGGAATGTTATAAATATAATATTTATTTATCTAATTATTACACTTTTTTTCATAATGATAATAAATAAAGGAAATAATGTACAATTTTACATATTTATTAAAATTAGCAATTTAATAAAATCAGGTTGGTTTACTATTGTGTTTAATCATATGATATAATTGTCTGTATATATTGTGTTAAGGATACGTAACACTTATGATATTGATGTGCCCCTTACTTAGCATAGCAAATCGGGAATTTGACCACTTGGAAACTCCAAACAAGGCGCCATAAATTTGGGTCAATCTATGCGACTAAGTCCTCCGCATCATGGAGATCACCATGTCATAATAAGTGCGTACTCGAAGGATTGCAACGAGATAATTTTTTAGAGACGATCATTCTCAGAAATACTGCCCCACTCTCATGAGTGGCGATGGAAAAATTTGGAAATCTTTCCCCCTACTTCCTAATTGATCTTAGCACATTTCCCGCTCTCTTCTGGAAAGGGTAATTCAATTTAAAGGCAATTCAAGCCTCGATAAAAGAGAGTATTAGTCAATCACACAGAACTCAGTATAACAGTTACACATTATAATTATTCGAGTTTAATTATTCAGTTCAATCGTTCAAGTCAGATCACTTAGCCGTTGTTCAACATTCCTGACTCAAGCGAGAATTGCATAGGAGCTCAAAATACAATAAATTCAAATCCATCATTTAGTTTCTTTTTTGTTCCCATAAGAGTGGATGATCCCTTGCGCCCCAAAGTACATACGTAAAAGTGCATGTCGATATTAGTCGTGATTAACCTTAACATCCCTTTTTATAGTTATAGCATGCATAACTAAATATTTCAGAATTTAATGCACTTATCCTGTTAGTAAAAGGAGATAAGATCTATATCCTAAGTTGATCTCTTTATAGGTTTTATATTCCAAGTACGTTTGTTTTGAGCATTATTCCGTCACCGAGATGCTACTAATGGCTAGAAAATACTCCGAAAATACCATAATAGTTTTCTGACACCATATAATTGCTTTCGTATGGTATCGTCATTTTATCCAAAGTCAATCATAAAGCCATATTTCTAGGCCGTCCTTGCAATCTTTATCGTATGATGGCTTTAGAGCAGTACTTTCGTACTATTCAAGGTGTCTTATGCCACAATTGTAATCTTTACTATCGTTTGAACGCTTCGGCGTAATACCCTCGTACTACCTAATGTCAACCATAAAGTCCTAAAGACCTCTACCGTCGCATGATCTTGAAGTACCTTCGCACTATCCAAAGTCAGTTTTAAGTCCCTATGTCCTATGTCCCCATTACGACTTTTGCCGTTGTATGCCTGCCTAATATCTCCGACCTAGTGATTCGAACATTAATACTCACCTTGAATCAAGATCCAAAATTTAATTCTGTCCACAGCTACAACTGTCTGTAATCGTATAAATCCTTCTCGTAAATCTTCCACTTCATAGCGATCGTTTAGCAAGACAGTCCGTGTACTAGACGGCTCTTTATATTTTGAAAGTAGTTTCTTATTTCTATGCTTTGCAGGCTCACTTCCTGTATTAATTAATATCTCAGCTTTATGACCGTCCACCCATATTTTCTGTCTCTGTCCATACATATTTTACGAAACAGTCGACATGTAATAACTTCGTTTATCTTTTTTTGTGTGAGCATCTTTTTAGTCTGACTTCAAGAGTTGCAATATGCCTATTATACTCGCAGTCGTTTACAATCTTTTACAAAATGTCCTATGTTCTTGCAGTTATAACAGACAGTATAATAAGTGTCACTATCCTTTTTCGGCACCTCTCCGGAATATCATATACGTGCATAGCACGTTCGCCTCCGTGTGTTTAGCAAATCTTAAAATTCATGCGATATTTTAATCGCCTATTTCCCCAATTACCATATCTATAAGATATTTGTCAGGTACGACGAGGTCCAATTTCCTTAATGTGTTTAATTTATGAAATAATCCCCTAGCGACTAGCCTCATAAAGTCTCCTCCTTAAAAAGTCTACAGAATGGAATGGATTTAAGGAATTGAAGAGCTAGAGAGTTAGAGAGACGTTTGATATCTGTCCATGTGACCGACTCGTAATTAATCTGACAATGATCCTGTCGTCCCAATTATATTGCTTAGCGACTTGATCCACATGAGCTGTCCATTGGTCCACCACCAAATCATCCTTAGATGAATCGAAAATAGGGATCATTTGTTTGTCTCCTGTTCGAACGTAAGGTGGAACGTATACAAGTGGTTGCGACTATCTACCCAGACAGTCGACCAGTAATTCCAGCCGATCTAAACGTTTCTCGTCGTACCTTTCTTAATCTATCGTCCGATCTTGAACTAGATCTCGATCGGTGCTTCTTCTTCCTTTTCTCATTGCCGGATGAATGATGTGAACGATGTCGTCCCATCACTGTGAATCACTAACATTGATATCTTTTTTTACTACGTCACTATCACTTAATATAAATTACTCCATTTAGGCCACGCGAGTTTTATCCCACTTCTAATATGCAAAACATATACTTATATATTTTTACAATTTATATTTCATACAATTACATAATCCAGTATTTATACAAAAACGCTGCAGTTCGTCTGACTCGTTCGATAGCTCGTATCAAATCCAGTTGATCTCGTCAGTACTTCCGAGTGTCATTTACAGTCTATAGGTAGCATTCTTATTCCTTCTAGGGATCTCACAGGTCTTAGAAAGTCGGAGAATCCTCTGGACTTGTTTTATGATCGACTTTCAACGTGAAATTTTATTATACCATTGACTTTCTTTATACATATCACTTATTGAGTAATTGATCGTGTCTTGAACGTCTCTATTTAAAAAAAGCATTAAATACTGACAATAAAATCAACTTTTATCCAAACTAAAATATATTAACATTTAACATTTTAAAACATATTTACGGACAGGGAATAATTCCAGTACACTCTGCTTTGCACGTCCAGCGATAAAGATTTGAAAATAATGAATTTTTTTATAATGAAAAAATCAAGATTTCATTTTGTCCGTAATTTGTATCTGAATATATAATATTCATAAATAAATATTTAAGAAAATTTGTTAACATTCACTTGGAAAAACTTATCAAAAATATATTATTGAAACAAAAGATTTTTTTGCAAAACGGTATACACTATTAAATTCGTCAATAAAAAAACAAAAAAAATAATTTCATTAATTTACATAAAAACAGTATCTTCAGTAATTTCCGAGATATTTAATAAAATATATTTCGTATCCCCAACTTTGAAGGCAGTTTTCACCTCTTCAATATCGCCCATTGCCGATGAAAAAGAATACGGGTCAAATATTTATTTAAAAACTATGTTCATGCCAAATTTCATCAAAATCGGCGATTGCGGATTTGGTAGTTTCCTTTGTTAATTAACTGTTGCCCAACTATAGAGAATCTGATAGGATTATTCACCATATTTGTACAGAGATAATATGATTAATGGTTCTTTATTGAGCCTCAGTGTGGATGGGTGACATAATGGTTAATAAGCACAGTCGCACAAATCTTTGCGAAGATTGCAGAGGAGTATGGCCATTAGGATTGTCCGGAAACACTGTAACATTTTCTACGAGGAAGTAATGACTTTGATCGATTTAGATTGGATATTCTAGTTCATGTTGCAGACGATACTTTTTCAATGGAAATCTTCAATGCCTGAAGAAATGAAACACCAATAGGTCGCAAAGACGAAATGGTACTACTCCCAGCTAATTGGAAATGGTAATTGAGAGAACCATAGGCGCGGTTTTATCCATTGTATTGAATCTAGTCAATTAGACTAGCATTGCTTTCTTTTAAAAAGAGTGACCTCTTTTCGTCTCTACACAGTACATAGCGCGGAACAACGAGCCAGAATTCAACAGCTGACTTGTTTCCGCACAAAAGTGTTGACCGATCACATTTTTAATACCTTTAATAAAGTTGTCTTAAATGAAAACTTTCATATAGAAATCCAGAACCAGTATCAAAAATATCGAAAGATACAATGCCAAACTCCATCCAAATATATTTCGAAAGTCGAAAAGGTCAGGCATAAATTTCCACCACCTGGTGCAACTTGCCCCATTCTACAACCACATTTACTTCCGTTTGAAATGGCGTGTAGGTATAGTTCTCCTCATGCTGTTACTACTAACAGTTTGTAGAGTTTCATGGTCGTCGCATCTTTTGTAATATATATACAGAGTGTCAGTTTGCCAGTGTCAGAGTGCCAGTTTTTTCAGCAAAACATTATCTGCATATTCTACACAAGTAAAAATAAAAAAATGTTATATGATATTGGCTTTTAAATGCTTTGTTAAAAAGTTATAATAAAAATACGAAATGATAACGGACTGTTTTCTTGATCCATACCGCATTGTCGGCTTATACTATAACTCCATTTCAAAATATCGTCCATTGTTATGAATGTAGGATTGACATCTACAGAAAATTGATTCTATTGCATTATTAATGTCTTCTTCGCTTTGCTTAATTGCAGCAAATTATATGCAACATATTAATTTGTGTTTGATAAACTATCTCTTTCACAATTCCCCACAAGTCCAATGGCGTGATATCTAGTGATCTTTACGGCCAGGGAATTGGTCCTTCTCGACCTATCCATTGTGGGTAATGATCATTTAACCATTGTCTTACTGGTCTTGCATAATGTACTGGACAACCGTTTAATTGGATCCATAAATTTTGACGAAATAATAATCTCCTACCAATTCTGGCTCAAGTTCATTTTGAAGGTTCTAGGTTTGTAGCTTCAAACGCCCAAACGACCCAACGACTAAATCAACGGCCTCAGCAAGTGAAAATTCGAATTTATAGAAACATACCAAATAGATGGCAATGTGATCGTATGCTATGTCGACGAAACACCAGTCCGTTATCATTTCGTATTTTTATTATAACTTTTTAACAAAGCATTTAAAAGCCAATGTTCATATAACATTTTTTTCTTATTTTTACTTGTAGAATATGCTGGTAAAGTTTTTCGGGAAAAAACTGGGACACCCTGTATGTTAAGTTTATTAATGTATCTGCAATATCACTTCTATACGGGGTTCTTCTATACTCGATATTTTTAATAGAAAAAATATTATGAATAAAATTTAATCAATTTAAATGAAATGTTATAAATTCAAATATATAAAAAAAAGAAATTCCAACATTTCTCAAAATAACTTTTTTTAATGGATGAAGTGAATAAAAGAATTTAACATCTAAAAAAACTTATTCCATATAGGAATTTTAGAAAAATTTACATATAGATTTCAAACCACATCTTGAAGATTTCTATAAATTTGACGTAGTGACGCAGAGAAGAAAATATTTATTCTAGATAAATATAAACCTTGAATGATACTTGATATATTCATGCATCATATACTTCAATTTAGTAGATTAACATTTAGAGAAACATTCTTCCACTGTAAAAATCAGAAAAATAATAAAAACAACAAAAGCCGGACGAGCCTCCAATTTTGTGAGAATCTCAGCTGAATTCCAATGTAATAGGAATGAAATAAAGAATATTTTGATATTATGATACAATATAGTAGGAATAAAATAAAGAACATTTATTCTACGTTGTTAAATAAAGTTGAAAAGTTTATTAAAATAGGGATTTGGTAGAAAAAGTACTAATGTGGCGGCAACAAAAAGATTAAAATTAAAATTCGTTCTCACTCGCTATACTCTATATTCTCTCGCAACTCGATACTCTCTATGATCTTTACTCTCTCGCGACTCACTACTCCCTATGATCTTTACCCTCTCGCGACTCGCTACTCTCTGTGATCTTTACTCTCTATAATGACTCGCTATTCTCTGCGAATTCCTTTTTGATGTATCTCCTTGAAGCTCTCATCACTCTCACACTCATGTACATAACATTCGTACCCTCAATATTTATAAGACCTAGGTTCATAAGACTTAAGCCTGGACGACTCAAATATTCCTAGACCTAACTTTCGCTCTAAACATCCCAAGTCGCATTCCACAGGCGACAATTGTCTCGTTCTTGGGCAATGGAGAAAGTTCTGGGCCTTATCTCAGAATTCGCCATTCCACAAATATACAGTAACTCACGAAAGTATTAGAACGTGTACAAGTGAAAACTAAAATAAGAGAAATATATATGTTAGACTTAAGTTTTGGAGCTAATACTATAAATACTATCAGATGCAAGTATCAGGATAGTACATGTAAAATTTTGAATGAATCGAATTATATATGTAGAAGTTATGAAGTATTTGCTGTACAGATGTACTAATGAGGTCACAAAAGTGTTTGAACGCGTAGAGGTCAATGGAAAAAACAATATTTTCATTTAGAAGATGTAAACATTGGTCAGTCTGTCTTTAGACATCGTGTAGTACATTCTATATCGTCAACTAAACATCGCCGTATTTGTAGTAAAAATGCAAAAAGAACAGAAATGAAAATGTGCGAGATAGATTGTGTTAAAAATGCACAAAGACGAAAATCTTATAGGCAAATTGCTGAATGTGTGAGCAGAAGTGTGTTAACAGTGCACTATATTATAAAAAAAATTTAAAACTGAAGGTACAGTAGCGAACAAACAACGTACAGATCGACCGAACAAATTAAGTGCAAGAGAACAAAAAATTATTCTTCGTGAAATAAAAAAGGATCCGGTAATCCGTGAAATAAAAAAGGATCCAAGGCACCAAAGCTTGCTCTAATGATTAATAATTACTTTGGAAAAAATGTACATCCCGAATTATGTCACAGAATACTCCGAAAAAATAACTTTCATAGTAGAGTAGCAAGGAAAAAGCCATTCATTAGGAAGACCAATAGAGCTAACAATTAAAATTTGCACAAGAATATGAAAGTAAAGATAATGATTTTTAGAACACAGTCATTTTCTCTGATGAAAGCAAATTTAATGTATTTGGGTCCGATGATCAACGTTATGTGTGGAAGAAACTGAATAAGGAAATGGATATTCATAATTTACAACCAACAGTAAAACATGGTGGTGGTTCGGTGATGGTTTGGGGGTTCATGGCAGCAAATAGTGCCAGAAATCTTATTTTTATAGATGGTACTTTAGACAAACATATGTATTTACACATTTTAAAAAAGAAAGTGCTTCCAAATTGGGTCTACTAGAAAATTTTAACTTCCAACAAGATAACAATCCCAAGCACAAGGCTAGGATTGTACGAGTGTATAGCTGCCTATAGTCCCTCGAGTACAAGTTTCGAACACCGACTTGTATAAGCCGCAAATGGCTGTGCGCCTAGCGTCGAAGTCTAGCGATCTTCGATGTTAAGCAAAAACAGAGTGTGCAACACCGCTCTAGGATGGATGACCGTCGCCTAGACTAGCGAGTAGTTATAACAACAAGCGTCTGGGGTAAGGAGTCGCTGGCTATTGAGTTGATTCATATATTGGACATTATATGAGACAGTCATCAGATCATTGAAAGGATAGAGCATTGGTGAGTTCAGTGAGTTCAGTGATAGTAAATCAGTGAAACAAAATTGAGTGATCAGCCCCATAAATCACTAAACATTATTTTATGGAATGCTACCAGCGTTAGAAATAAAACCGCTGACAAAACTTTCTAGACGTACAAAACACAGATATAGCAATAATAACTGAAACGTGGCTTACACCTTCGGATAAAATCAGACTCAGAAATTACAACATTTACAGAAAGGACGGAATTCCTACAAACCAAAACAAACCAAGAGAAGGCGTATTAATAGCAACCCAAAAAAACATCCCTGTTGAAGATACTCCTCAACAAACTACATCGAGCATAGATACCATCCAATTAAAACTGAAAATCACACCCCCACTAACGATAGGAACCGCATACGCCCCTCCTAAAACCAGAATAACCACAACAGATCTAGACCACATCATCCCACCGCATCAAGCAGGCCATTTCATCATTGGTGGTGATTTCAACGCCAAACACCCCCTATGGAACAATATAACCAAACACAAACAGATCCAAAATCAGAAAACACGCTGACACAAGGAACTATCAAATCATACATAGTCCAACTTATACACACAAGAAGCCAAATTGTACTCCATCAAACATAGACATCTTCCTCGCTGATATACCATATTCCTACAATTGCCAAACCATTGATGATTTCCCTTCCAACCATCTACCGGTAAAATTAACAATAAAGCCGCACAAGGAAACTACAAAATCCTCTTCGGCAAATAATACAGACTGGAAGTTGATCAGCAAACTTTGCAGCAACACTGTCATAAATCCGCACCTAAGCAACCAAATACAGATAGACACAAAAATCAAAGCTCTGACACGACACATACAAAAGGCATACAAAAACACAACACAAATAATTCCAAATAAGTAACAAACAGAATCCCGATCGATCCACTCTTCTTAAAAACAATTAAAGATAGGAATAAAATGAGAAGGAGTACCAAAGAACATCCCACTTACAAATTTTTCAGACACTAAAATTCATAAAATAATAACTAACGCTAAAAACAAAGCATGGCAGGATAAATTGGCCAATATCAAATGTACCGACAACACGCTATGGACCACCTACACTGGTGGCTCCAAAGCTAAAATATCTGTTCTCCAAGACACCGCTCTCAACCAGCAGCTATATACAGACGAAGAGAAAGTAGAAGGTTTAGCCCAAAATTTCCATGACATACACATGGCTGCCTACACTCAATACTCTCCACTAGAAAAACTCGTCAACCGTAAAGCAACACTCACAAGAAATCCCACCTCAAAAAATCCCTACCACAAGAAATCCCACCTACTCGTGTCCACTGCACACCTAATACAATCCGCAATATAATCAAACACCTTCCCAATAACAAAGCGCCGAGACCTGACAGTATTACAGCCGAAAAACTCAAAAACCTCCCAAAAAAACCGATAGTCCAGCTATACTACATTTACAAAGTTTGTCTGCAAATAGCTTACTTTCCCTCTTCCTGGAAAGTCGCGAAGATCATACCCGTACCTAAACCCGGCAAACCTGGATCTGATATATCTAGTTATAGGCCCATCAGCCTACTAGATATTTTTGGAAAAATTTTAGAAAAAATTATACAGCACCAAATACAAAAACATATTCAGAAGTTAAGCATAATCATCCCACAGCAATTCGATTTCCGATCAGAACACTCTGCCATACATCAGCTACAGCGAGTCACAGAACATATTATCATGGAAAAGAACAAAAACCACACCACACAACTAATACTCTTAGACCTAAACAAAGCCTTCGATTCTGTCTGGCACAAAGCCTTATTGTCAAAATTACAGGATATTAAACTTCCCCCAAATTTGATAAACATGATCCGAAGCTGCTTAAGAAATCGTAAATTCTATGTTACAATAAACGGAAACAAATCCACCCACAAACAAATAGCTGCAGGTGTGCCACAAAGATCAATCCTAGGACCGCTACTCACAATATACATAAACGATATCCCACACACAGACAAAACCCACTTAGCCATCTTTGCAGACGATATTGCAATATATGCATCATCCTGGAGCTCTACACAAGCCACTAAATACATACAGAACCACATAGACAAACTCCAGGAATACTTCACGAATTGGAAACTGAAAATAAACTCCATCAAAACACAAGCGATCGCCTTTTCAAACAAAAGAAACAAAACACTTGATACCATCAAAATCACTGGCCATAACATCTCATGGACACACGCCGCCAAGTACCTCGGAATCATCCTCGATCAGAATCATGTGGGCACTTTCTCTAGCAAAAAGAGCTAACTTAGCTTACCCTGCACTCCAAATACCCCTGATATCTACAAATAGCAGACTAAAAACCAAAATTAAACCTGTGTCAGACCAATCATAACATATGGTCATCAAATATGGGCAGCAGCAGCCAACACATATCAACAAAGTGCAAATAATGCAAAATAAATTTTTGCGTATCATATTGGATAAACCTTATGGCACCCTCATTAAAACATTGCACTCAATAGCAAACATTCCTACAATCAAAGAATACGTTAAAAAATCTCTCACCAAGTCATATAACGAAAATCACACGAACCCGCTTATTAGAAACATTGGAAACTATGAGACGGCTAACACACCTCTAAAAATTAAAGCAAGACTACCAAAACATGCACTAGTTTAATAAGACACACAATAACTCTCCACATCATTTTCGTCTCTCACGAAACGCAGGTTTTTTGAAAATTTTCTCCTGAAACCCTAAACACACAGCAAAACAAATTAAATCAAACCAGACAAAGGAAAAAACTAACAGCTAACTAATCATAACAAATGCAGGTTACAGGGCTTCAAGGAAAGCCCAGGGACTGCACGTGTAACAACTAGCAAATAAACAAAAAAAAAAAAAAGGAGTGGCTGCTCTCAGAGCCCCACTGAGATGAGTCTAGGCAGCGACTGTGAGACGAAACGCACAACCTTTCCTCACCTTACCCAAATCCTACATCCTTATCCCATTACCTTCCACTTCCTGCATTCGTTCCTACATTCTCACATACATCCTTAAATTTCCTTAACTATCATCAACACTTCATACCCTTAAGTGGTTACTTGACAATATACCCCATACGCTGCGTATACCAGCACAAAGTGCGGATATTAAAATCCGATTCGAACATTTGTGAGAGGAAATTGGCAGAAGATTAAAAAATATTTAGAAATATGGAACTTCATTAAGCCCAGTGACTGAAAAACTTGGTGCACAACATGGGGCGACGTCTGGTTGAAGTAATCAAGGCGAAAGAAAGCCCGATTAAATATTAATATAGAGCAAGGTATAAATTATTTTTATTGTTCACTTTCGTGAGCCCCTTACAATACATCTGTATAGCAAATACTTCATAACTTCTACATATATAATTCGATTGATTTAAAATTTTACATGTACTACTTTGATACTTGCATCTGATAGTATTTATAGTATTATCTCCAAACTTTAAGTCTAACATACATATTTCTCTTGTTTTAGTTTTCATTTGTACTTCTTCGAACACTTTCGTGAGCCACTGTATATGAAAACTAATGACATGACTTCTGTTTTACATAAAGTAAGTAGTCAATAATATATACAGATTAATTATGCGTATGTATAGAGTGTCAAAACATCCAAACTTATTCTGCTTCTAAGAAAGAAAAAAGACAATATTAACATCGATTCGAAAATTCTTTTTTTTTAACGTATTCCAAATATCTACAATTTTTTCTTTTAATATTTCTTTATTAATAATTTCAAACTTTTTTAATCTTCTTTCAATCTGTGCTCATAAATTCTCAATAGTTTTCACGTCGGAACTTTGGGGTGATGTTGGTAAAACATGTGGAGTATTACATAAGATCCATTGTTTAACAATATAAGCTATGTGCTTCGGATCATTGTCGTGTTGGAAATAATAATTAATTTCCAATTGCAATTTTGTTGCACTTGATGACAAATGACCCTTTAAAATGTTTAAATAATACTCCTTATCCATTATTCCGTCAATAAAAACTAGATCACCAACGCCATTGACAGCCCCATGTCATGACGAAATCCCCTCCTTGCTTGACAGTACCTTTTAAATTTTTTAATTCAAACTCCGTATTTTGTTTCCTCCATACCATGGTACGTCCATCTGAATTAAACATGTTAAACTTGCTCTCATCTGAAAATATGACGTGTTCCCAAAAGTTAATATCTTTGTCAACATATTCTTTTGCGAATTGTAAAAGTTTCGTACGGTTCTTCTAATTAATAAAAGGTTTTTCCTAGCATTAGCAATTCTATCATTAAAACCTTCTTTTCGTAAAATTCTTCTACAAGTTTCTGCAGACACTTCTTTATTAAATGATTTTAAAACGAACGCTGATAACTTTGAATCACTAATAGTCGGATTTTTGTTTATTTCTTTAATTACTGCTCTTTCTCCTCTCAAAGTTAGTTTCTTCGGAGCTCCTTTGCGTTGTCTATTTAACACATCTCCTCTTGAACATTCTTTATCATGTATTGCACTGTCGACTTACTTCTTTTTATTAATTCTGAAATTCTTAAGTAAGACTTTCCTTCAATATACTAATTATAAATTAGTCTTCGTTCAGATAACGAAACTTCGGCTCATTTTCGACACGTATTGATTCTGGCAATGTAATACTATGTACTGACATTATATATAAATTATATTAATACATAGAATAACGATATTTGTACCTGTAAATATTTTGATTTCAAATTTGAATAATTTCTTCGATACGAATACTTCTGTAATTCGAATTTTGTTCAATTTTAACTAAACATGTTTGTTATGTTAACATATTTTTTTACAATAAAATGTATAGTGTTTTATAGTGAAAGCTTAGTTATTCCAATATACAGTGTCCATTATAAGAATTTTATAAAATGCATTATAAATAAATAGCAATCATTCAAAGTGAACAATAGGAAGGGTACGAATACTTCTGTGACTCACTGTATATGTGTGTACTTTGATCATAAATTAATCTAGGAAGAATATTTAATAAATATTAATAATAAATGTACAAAAGATTTAATGTTGTCAATTCATGTCAATGGTAGGCGACTCTAACCGACCTGAGCTACCCAAAACGCGCGTTCTTCGAAAGTTATAAGATAATAATATTTTAGCTTTTTTTCATTAGCTGATTTCTCGTTTTATACAATATCATATAATAAAACCTTGAAGGAAAAAATTTTATCGAAATGGACAAAATTCACTATATAAACAAATATACTACCCACTTTACAATATGACGCGTAGATTAAATTCTGAAGCGTTCTTTACCAATCTAATGTATCTACCAGCATTCTTTATGTTAAAAAGGAATTCGATCTTAAATACACTGATGTTTTCAACCAGATCATTTTTGCAATTTTTCCTTGGTAAGAAAAGTTTTTTTAAGGCCTTTTTGTTAATATAATAAATAAAGGTATATTTATGTGGATAAATACTGCAAAAGAAATCAACTATTTTGTCTTTATTTTTATATATTTAAAGAATATCTAAATTAGTGCGTTCAAAAGTTCCCAACCAGTATGTGTTATAAGTCTGTAAAAGATCAGTGAGTATTTACATTTCGCAGAATTGTAATGTAAATTACTTCAGTTGATAGCTAGTCGCTAAAACGAAAACATGGTCCAAGAGATGTCTATTAAAATGTACAAAGTTGTGATAAAGTTGTCGGAAGTGGAAAAGGCATCTCGTAAAATTGCGTTGTCTGTCAGGGAAAGTACAGTAAATGATATAATTAAAAGATATTATGACGGCTAGTAGATCGCCCGTGAAAAACCATAAAAAAAAAACCACGAAAAGAATTGAAATTATAAAACTCATTTTTGAATCAATCCGAAATTAATTTCGGACCTAAAGAAAACAACGATTGATATCACAAATTAATTATAGGAAGAAAACGTTGCTAATGTGAGTCAGTGTACAGCCTTAAAAAGCTTATACAATGTAGGATTTTTTAATAAAGTTAATATTTAAAAAACCATTAATTAATTTAAAAAAATAGAATAGCTCAATTAATATTCGCTAATACTTCTAAAAATTGGAAAATCTTTTCTTTGGGCGAATCAAAAATTAATCAATTTGGAACTAACAGAAGACATTGCTATGCAAATGGTCAAGTACATCTGATCTAATTGTGTCTAGATAATTTTCATTTAATCAATTCCTTATTGACATCGGATAATGTAATGAAGCACCATCGTGCTGGAACCATATGTTCTATTTCACTTTTAACGAGTGTGTAAAATATCTTTGGAATATGTTTCTAAAACTATCAAATATTTATCAATATAAACGCTCCCTTCAAAAAAATATGGTCTTATTATTTTCTATAACGTATATTACACGAGATTATGAGTAATTGATAATATTAATGACGTTTCTTTTCTGTAACCAATGTACACATTTGATAATAAATTATTTCGTTAATGTGAAGAATACTTACATTTGTCATCATTATTATATTTCGAACAAATTTCGTATTAATGATTGTGATCCAATATCACAAGGCAAAACTTTATACACTTGTAATTTTAAATGGTCTGAAATTATTATTTCAGAATTTTACAAACAGTTCTATTCAAAAGACAATTATTAGCAACTGCACAAAATACATAGCTGTAGCGCGGCCTATAGTTCCTCGAGTACGAGTTTCGAACACCGATTTGTACAAGCCGCAAATGGCTGTGCACCTAGCGTCGAAGTCCTTAGCGATCTTCGATGTTAAACAGAGTGCGGAACACCGCTAAGGATGGGTGACCGAGTCCAGCCTAGCGAGTAGTAGTTATAACAAGCATCTGGGGTAAGGGGTCGCTGCCATCAGCCCTACTGTGATATGAGTCCCCTAGGCAAGCGACTCTGAGACGAAACGCCGCCAACCTTTCCTCACCTTTTTACCCACTTCCTACATTACCTTCAATCTCATTCCTTCATCCTCGCACGCATCAACACACTTCAATCCCTTTAATAGCCAATACATTTCATATATTATCTTAAAAATTATGTTTGTATCTTTGTTGTATAATACTTCCAGTTGATTTGAATAATTTAACAATTTTCTGTGTCATTGACAATGCTAGTTTTTTGTTTTTAGAGATGTCTTCCTAGTTGGAGATATACATTTGTCCTTTCCTTCGTAGAAAATACCAATCTCCACACAAAAAAGGCTAATTTATTTTTATCTTAAACAGTTAGAGATATTTCTGCTAATTAACCTTTTCACTAGTAAACAACGATAAATTACAGTATTGTTCCGACAGTTGAAGCGATAGGTCGTAACTAATAATAGCTCGTACCGCGGACGTATTGACAACGTAGACATACGTGAGACAGTGTATGCTAGGGAGTGTATCGTATTGACAACAGAGTAGTAGTGGTGATACAACACTCCTACAGAACTCCGGACGTGGATATACGTACTCTGTGCATATCACCATATCACAGATGGAGCACCAATATAGTGTTACACCTGAATTCCAGAATCCTAACCAAGACAAAAATCAAAATACCCAAATGAAAATTAGCCAAAGTATCCCAAAAAACAATACGACCGAACTCAAAACCTCTTACGCCAATGTTAAAAAAGAAGAATTCACCCCATCCCAAGATCAAGCCATCTATTGATTTTGCAATCTATTGATGGTATTACCATTAAAGAATACGCCCGAGCAATTGCAAACATAATAGGACCTAAAGCTATCAAATTCTTATCAAGGATTTCAAACGGTGGAATGTGTATGTATTTAGATAGTAAAGAAACGGTCACAAGCCTAACATATAAAATGGTAGTAGTAAATAATAAAAACATAGAAATCCGCCCGATAGTGTTACCGGCCCAACGAATTATATTGTCAAATATCGCACCTATAATTCTCAATTCAGCAATCGAAATATGTTCAAAAGGAATAACATCAAATTATATTCAAAAATAACTCCATTAAAAGCAGAAATTACCGATCCAGATCTGGCCCACATATTAAGTTTTAGAAGGCAGGTTTATATAGATCCAGAAAATATAAAGAGAATCCCAAGCTCTTTTCCTATTACGTTAGAAAATAACACTTTTAGAATATTCGCTACCACAGAGAAACAGACATGTTTTAATTGCAACCAGGACACACTGCTAATCATTGTCCAAACTCAAACGTATCCATCTTTCAAATAAATCCAAATCCAAATTCCTCTCCATCCTCCCATACCGACGATCTTCCAAAAGAAGCAAAACCAGAAACCCCGAACAAAATCAAACTTATAGAACTAGCAACCCAAGGCTCTCTTATGCAATCAAACACAAGGAAATAACAATAAGAGATACAAATGCAAATAAAACAGAAAACAAGAGACCGCTATTCACAACATCAAAAGAAAGCATTGCAAATGCGGCAAATCCAAGCGACATATATTTCAAGACCCCAGACCCAAAATCTACCAAAAAATCACACAAGTAGACTAATCCAACTTCTAAGAAACCTAAATGTCTCTTATTTTTCGCATTTACTCTAGATAAAATTGATGATATATTAGAACCAGCCAAAAACTACATTGAAGATAAAAACTACAACCACATATTAAATTATATTCAGTTTAAAAGTTTCCTAGAAAATGCGATTACAGCACCAAACCCGACAGAAATCGCAAAAACATACACGACCAATACCCTAGCCCTGGCCGAAATACTAACAAAGATTCATTCCTTACTCAAAAACCGTAAGCTGGAAAAATAGAATACATAGACTCCACAAAAGATAACCCAGAACCTATCAAATAAATCAATCACTAATTGGTCATCAGAAATAGAGAGTGACTCCTCTTAAATACAAATGAAACATATAATTCAGTGGAACATAAACGGCTTTTTCACACACTACGAATAACTTCAGATACTTCTAAAACAATTATTCTTTGCCTGCAAGAAACAAACTTTAAGAAACACCAACATCCGGGACTTAAAAAATACACTACGTTCAGCAAAAACAGAGATTGCGAAGATCACGCAAGCTGAGGAGTTTTCATCGCGGTATCTGAACAATCCTTTATGCCTTCAAAATTCCGCTAATTACAGACTTAGACGCAATTGCAGTTACGGTCCAACTTCCAAGCAAAATTCACTTATGTAATATATACTTACCAAATAGCCAAACCCTAAATTTCGTCGACCTAGAAACACTTGTAAGTTAACTTTCAACACCATTCATATTATTGAGCAACTTCAATAGCCACCACTACCTTTGAGGCTTTTATAAAGTAGATAGCCGTGGGAAAAATATTGAAAAACTATTAGAGGACCCAGAAATTACCTTACTTAATTCAGGTCTCTCAACCCACTTTACAGTAAGTATTGAGAAATTAAGTGCGATTAATTTAACATTATGTAGCAGTAGACTATCTCAACACTTAGAATGGGAACCCCTACAAGATTTTCATGATAGTGACCACTTCCCCATAAAAGTTACCTACTTGGATTCTACTCTACCACCACAAAATAAATCTAACAACAAATGGAACTTCAGAAAAATAGACTGGCACGCATATAATAGTCACTACCTTTCAAGAAGTTTCAAAACGTGAAATTGATCCAAATACTAATAATGAAATCGACTTATTAGAAACAATTATCAAAATGGCAGCACAAGAATCCTTCGGCTCAATAAAAACCACAAACACAAAGAAAAGAAATACACTCTGGCGGAACAAAGAGTGCCAAGCAGCTATGAAAGAAAGCCATAAAGCGTTCAACAAAGCAAAAAGAAAATCCACAACAGAAAACTTAGTAGATTTAAAAAACTACGAACTAAATTTTGTAGAAAAATAAAAGAAAGCAAAAAACAATCCCGCCAAACATATATTTCAACCATTACAAACAAAACCTCAACGAACATTATATGGAATAAAATGAGAAATATTAATGGAATAACATACAACACAGAAATTCAATTTCTTAACCTAGGAGACGATAATTACATAACCAATCCACAAAACATACCTGATGCCCTCGCAGAGACGTTCGAAAAGAACTCGAACGGAAAATACGACAAAAGTGACAACTCATCCACAATTGACAACATTAATCTAATAATGGACCATCCAGACACCCCCTTTTTCGATTCTACCCTAAATTCTAGTATAATCCTAGAAGAACTAAATAACACTCTCCACACCACAAAAAACTCTGCCCCATGACCGGATAATATACCCAATAAACTAATCAAAGAACTACCACCAATCGGCATGAACCATCTCCTAAAGATCTTTAATTGCATATGGCAACATTAAGTATTCCCTGACAACTGGAGGAAAGCTATAGTTATACCTATACCAAAACTAGGTAAGAATAAAACCAAACCAAAGAACTATAGACCGATCGCCTTAACAAGCTGCGTATGTACTTCCTAGAAAACTCCTAGAAAAAAATAATAAATAGAAAGCTTCGATGGTTCCTGGAATCAAATAACATTCTATCTTCTAACCAATATGGATTTAGGCAGTATCGGTCAACCACCGATGTCCTTATCAACTTAGAAACGAACATATGCGAGGCCTTTCTAAAAAACGAATCTCTCGTTACAATATGTTCAGATATCGAAAAGGCTTATGACTCAATTCCAAGGATAAAAATCATCGATGCCCTCACTAAAATCAGATTAAACGGCAATATTCTTACTTTCATTAAAATCCTCTCAAACAGAACCATCCAAGTAAAGACGAACGGAACTCTTTCTAATCCAACCATTATCCACAATAGAGTACCATAAAGCTCGGTAATCAGTGTTACATTGTTCTTCATAGTGATTAACGACATTCTGACTAACATCAAACCACCAATCCAAGAATTCCTGTTTGCAGATGACTTAACACTAACCTGTAGTGGGAAAAAACTAACCACAAACATAGAACTCCTGCAAAAAAGTATAAATGACCTGCGAAATCTGTAATGATCTGAGAAATCTGGACTTAAATTCTCTCCCCAAAAAACAAAATACATTATATTTTCTAGACAACGTAAACCGATACAAAATCCGCCTAAACTCTATATGCAGAACACCGAAATTGAAAAAGTAGACAACATTAAAATACTCGGGCTCATCTTCGATAATAAGTTAACGTTGATGCCACATATGCAATACCTAAAAAAATACATGTACAAAAAAGCCTTGGCGAACAATAGCTAGGAACCTGACAAAGAAGTCATAAAAACCTACCAGGCATTAATTAGATCCAAACTAGACTACTGTGCAATAGTTTACAACTCGGCAAAACCCAGTACATTGATAATTAAAATGCCACCCTAGGAATAACTACTGGAAGCTACAGGACTAGCCCAATAAACAGTATATTGTTTGAATCGAAGGAAACCTCACTGGAGCAAAGAAGAAAATACCTAAAAATGTCTAAAATATGTAGTAAAAATGTTCTTTACTCCAGATAACCCCACCTACAATAATATATTTACAAATAGATACATGCAACTACAAACCAAAAAACCGAAGTTACCAATTCCATTCTATGCAAGAATTGCCAAGTATACCACTCTTGCTGAAATTACATCGACACCAACCATTCCACGAAAACACAAGAAAACAGCTCTCTGGATTTTAAAACTAATGTTGACCTCACAAAATATCCCAAAAATCAAATAAGTAGTATAGAACATAGAAATAACTTCCAACAACTATGCAATAAATATCCAAACCACCAAAAAGTATACACCGACGTATCGAAAACTGACCAGGGAGTTGGATTTGCCATCATCTGGAAACATGCGTAAAAAAATTTCATCTTCCAAAAGCCGCATCTATCTTCACAGCAGAAGCTTGTGCAATTCTCGAAGCTTTTCAACATACCCAAAAACAACAATACTCAATCGTCCATCATTTTTACAAACTTCATGAGCGTAATCAGAGCAATAGAAAACATAAACAGTAAAACAAAACATGAAACCATTCTAAACATTCAACATATTTTTACGTATCTCACGAACAATAACAAAAACATAATCATCGCCTGGGTTCCATTCCACCAAGGAATCAAAGGTAACGAGGAAGCTGACATAGCAGCCAAAGAAGCAACATCGGCCTCGTCGGATGTCATCCGAAGACGAATTTTTTATCAAGACCTTGTTGTAACATTACACCATGCCGAAAAACAATCATAGAACAAAATATGGAACACCTCCAAAGAAACAAAAACTCATAATATAACCGAAGATTTCTATCAAACAATGCCTACCCACAACATGAAAAGAAAAGACAGAATAGTCATGACAAGGCTTAGAACAGGACATTGCAAACTCACACATGAGTATCTATTTAAAAAGATAGAACCTCCAATGTGTATCCAATGCAACCGAATTTTATCAACCCATCATCTTCTATTTGAATGCAGCAAGTACTACGCTCAAAGGCAAAAATACAAAATAACTTCACCGACAGCCTTCATCGCAGAAACACATAGATAATTCATCACATCGGAAATGTCCTGAATTATCTAAAGGAAACTAACATCTACTATAAGATGTAATCTTCTTGAAAAGTGGGAAACAGTACCTAGCCGTCGCTAATGACCAGAAGGTAAATGCGACGTTAATCATAAATTAAAAAAATAAAAACAATAAATGAAAACAACGAAATAAAGTGAAACAACTGGACTAAGAGGAATCGTCACTAAGTCTTTAGCATTGGAGATCACCGATTGAAGTACGCAAATTTTTTACAATTTTATGGAATTTTAGAAGGATATATAGATAAAGCAGTTCAATTTTTGTTTATATCATGCAATCTAATAACTGCCAATTAGCGATTTAGGCTCACTTGACTCCGTAGTAATTAAATACATTATAACATAACTTCTCAAATATTTTACAAAGCAAGTACTAATATAGATCATCGATTTTTTTCTCAAAATCCGCTAAAATATTAGCAAAGACATTATGTGGGTCTATTCTAAAAAATCAATTTCATCTTGAGATCTCCATCATTACATACACTAAAATGTCTAGTGAAAGTATAGAGAATTAAAAAATATTAAAAATATTTTTTAATGTACCATTATATAACAAAAAATTTTTAGTGTTACGTCTCGACTATGGGGAAACTGTGCTGCTAGCTATCACGAAGCCGGGTTGATTGCAAGATGCAACCTTTTGGCTCAACCGACACGTACATATGTTCATACATCTGGTTCTAGCCGAGATGCGCAGAGTTCACTAATCTGTGCGTTCTTTTAATTTAATTTAGAGTCTCTAAGAGAAATTTAATCACCAGGAAGATGATTAAGAACACTGGAGATATATATATATATATATATATATATATATATATATATATATCCAGTGTTATAGATAACTCTCGATAACTCTAGAGACTAAATAAACGTCGGTTATCTGACGTCACTGTAGCAATTATTTTAAACTACAGTCGTTTATGAAATATTTCCATTCTGTGAAATAAACATGTTATAAGAATATCGTATTATACAGATGTTATATAAATCTCTACATCATATTATAACTAAATTCATATTTTCAGATTATCATGTTATGGGATATAATTCTAATTATCGTTCACTTCAGACGTGGATTTAACAGTAATTATATGAAGAACAAATATACACTAGACAAATAAACTTTATTCATTTAATGTATACATTACACAACAATAATAGTAAATTTTATTATAGGTAACAATAAACATAAAGTTTGTAACTTTTATTTTACTAAAACGAGCGTATTAGTGAAATATGAGAAAGACGCACTCATCATCTAAAATACAAAAGACTCTAATAAATTGAAATTAAATGACATTTACATAATAAAGTACCGAAACTATTACCATCAAAAAACCTTTGTAACATGAAACGAATAAGCCAGAAATATTGAAATCACATTTCTTGAAACTTCTTAACATGACAAACAATAATAATTTCTGCAGTTTTAATGGAATATAATACCATATAGAGTCGTACCTGCACATTATTATATGTATATCATATCATTTGATATATTACAATAGTGAAAAACATAACCTAATCATTAACTGTACCCTTGACATGAATTATTTTTCATTTCCGTTAATTAAGGTGTACAGAAGATGCAACAATGAACATCAATTTCGAAATTGGAAATAGTTTTTGTCTACAACAAGAAATACCTATTCATTGATTCAATTTCGTGACACATGGTACAAATAAAATCGTTTGATATAATTTTAATAATTTATTATAAGAATAATATAATAATAATAGTAATAACACTAAAGATTTTAATAACATTTTTGTATAATTTTCGAACTTTTGAATTAATCGCAATGCTGTTCACACTAGAAAGTATCAAAAAGTAATCTTTCTTTTCAATAATGTATGATATATTTTATTTTTCGTTTTATAATATATGATAAATTATATGTTTCTATTTATTTAATTGGTTGTCGCAATGTATTAAATTTCATTTAAAATTTCGTTTAAAATAAATGTTAAAAAAATAAGGCAAGTATATATTTATTAGGTAATTGCAAGTTACTGAAAAATTCAGATTTACACATTTTCGGATTACATAAAAGTATCAAATAGTATCACACATATGTATCAAATAATATTACATAAGATATTTTATCCATGCATTAAAGTATTTATTAAATGAAAAAACGCTTCAAATGAAACTTGTTCTATTTCGAGTGAATATCTCATAATAACTATTAGATTTATCTAGGATGTATTCTTAAGATTTCAAAGTGACTGCTATTTTTTTAATTAGAACTAAATTGAGATGTAGCTTGTTTCATATCGACTTAAATATATTGATGTTATAAGGACATTCAAAGTCATTTATTTTCAGACGATAATAAATAACTTTCAATAATTCTCTTTCAAATATTTTGGTTTCATATTAATGATAAGAGACAGTAATTATAGTTAATTCATTGAAAAATGATTAAAGAAATTAAAATTGTTTGATCTGTATATTTGATATTTTTATTTATGTTTTCAGCCATTGAAAGATATAAATCAGTTTGTTATTTTTTAAAATAAAATCTTATATCATTTTTTCTAATACACTTTAATAAAATAAAAATAAATTAATTAATTCAGTGATCTTTACCGTTTAAATCATTTAATTTCAACGTAATTTAGTTAAAGTTTTTGGTCGAAATCAATTTTATAAACCTGTATATGAATCAGTGCATGTTTAAAAATATTTTATAGAGCAATTAATTAAATAAGATTGAGATTCTACATTCATAGCAAAAAAATTAGCTGAGAACTTATTGTACCTGTACAAAGTCCAGAACTCAATTCCATTTGACTTTTATAAATATCTATCGACACTGAATCATTGAAAAATTAAAGAATAATCCTGAATATTGTTAAAATTTTGTACAAAATATTACTAAAAGGTATTAAAACCATTGCAAAAGCTAAATAGTTAAAAAATAAACTTCAGTAAAAATGACTAATTTTGATTATGAAATATATTGTGAACTGAATCCATGAATACTTTTTTGTTGCAGGTATCTGAAAACAACGATATTAAAAAATTGTTTATATTGGATTTAATTAACCAAAATATTTCTGTCATGTTCATTCTTTGTGTATCTTAATATTATATTTACGATAATAAAACTTGTGTAAAACGTGCAATTAATGATCTAGTTATGCTATTTACTGTAATCAAATTATTTATTTAATGAATGCACGAACTTAGACTAGAACAGTGACTGTATAAATGATATTTAGCCTTACGATTCATAAAATATGTCCTCACTATTGTTTATTACTAATTGTCCACTGTAATTATTTAGAAACAACCAAGTGAACATAACAACCAAGTGAAGGATAACAATTGCGATACCAGTGATAGTTTCTAATCCATCATTTATAGGTTACTAATTTGGAAAACTAAATAAAAATGTTTTTTAATTTTGATTAAATCTTCAGTGACATATTATCTAAATAGCAATTTCTATATGTACATATGATTTTGTAGAATTTTAGTAGAAAATTTTAGTTGCTGTAACATTTAAATGCTATTAGTTTTAACATAATTGCATCAGTTCCACAATTAATACTGTTCATTTTGAATGTGAATTTTTTATGCAGAAGACAATCATGCTTTAGCTGACCCGTAAAAAGGGTCAGCTAAAGCAAAAAATAGACAGAATGGTATAGAAATAAAAATATAATAGTATTATAAAAATATTTGTCACATACATTGATAATAGAAAGTTAATTGTTAAAATTATGCAAAACCATGCATAAAACTTATCATGTATATTAAAAGCTAATTGAACAAAGTGGTACAAGCAGTACATACACTTCTTAAAATATAAAACATATTTGATTAAATATATATGTAGGAATTTGCTAAAAGATGGTTGTTTATTTAAAGTTAAATAAAGAAAATTCGTTTAATAATGATTATAAGATGACGTTTTACATTATTTTCTCTTAATCGCTACGTTTACACTCACATCTTCGCTCACTCAAGACTCACAACTTTCTGTCTTCTCGCTTTCACGGCTCGCAACTCACTGCCTTTATCCTCATCTGCACAAAACATTCGTTGTTCATACACACATGCACACAAACGCATCCATATTCTTAATATTTTAAATTATAGACCTAGAGGGCAATAAACATTCGCAAGCCCCAGGCCTAACATGCTCTACGGTGTCACGCAGACCACTTGAGTCCTGCTGGCGCCTGGAGGTATCGGGTGTAACGACGAATCACCATGAATCACATATTGACTATAACAACGACTCATCCACCAACAAAACAACGATAACAATATCCCACCCTTGTCCAAAACTCCGATAACACAAGTATAAAAGGGCCATCCCCAAACTCCTCAAGTCAGTTCCATTCCGCCAACCAAACGTAAGTGTTTAATTTATTGTATTATTTTATAAATAAAAGTTACGCTGGAATACTATGGTATTCCGGCTCATATAAAAAAAGTGTTCTATTCAAATCCTGCGTAACAATTTGGCGATCCTGCCAGGATCCACTAGCTACGACTTTTCTACGGAAATCAACGGCACGGATCTTTGTGTGAAGAACCGGAGAGCGAAGCACAAACAGGCAGAGGACCATTTGAAACATCGAGTTAGGAACTCCTCGATCAAGAAACCGGGATAAAACGATTTTACGACACTCCGAATATGTCTCGTGCTACTTCACCTGGAGGAGAAATCTCACCCAGTCTAATGAACGAAATGAGAGCAATCCGCGAGGCAGTCGCGAAATTAGCAATATATACGGAAAAAGAAAATCATAAAAGGCGGAAAGAGATAGACGATCTGGGAAGAAGAACCCTCGGGCTAGTGACGGAAGATGAGAGCCCTGCTGAGCGACCACGACCTCCACGCCAACAATCGGAAGATGACGACAATACAACAGACGAGGAACGGCTTGGTAACAAGGTATATTTTGACGACACGTCACGATTGCACAACACTCCACCCGACGAGTCATCCCGTCGTCACGAAGAGTTCATGAGTCCATCTGAATCACTACGG
>NW_025109683.1:57916-71631 GCF_011392965.1 Frieseomelitta varia
ACAACGATAACAATATCCCACCCTTGCCCAAAACTCCGATAACACAAGTATAAAAGGGCCATCCCCAAACTCCTCAAGTCAGTTCCATTCCGCCAACCAAACGTAAGTGTTTAATTTATTGTATTATTTTATAAATAAAAGTTACGCTGGAATACTACGGTATTCCGGCTCATATAAAAAAAATGTTCTATTCAAATCCGGCGTAACATCGGGCTCACGAAGTGTCACCCAACACATTGTTCTGGGAAATCCCCTTCTACCACACTTTGCCGAAAAACTGTATGGAAAATGTAATAAAGTTTCAGTTTAGTTTTGTTCTTCATTTGATCCACATCTTTTTTATTTACGTCCTGCACTCGTTCCTTTTCTACGGATAGAAATAAGAGTTGAAGTGACACCTGGGTAAAATAACGTTTCGAGGTGTCTTTTTCTTTATTTTTTTGGAAACTTAGTGCAAGTTTGAAAAGTGTTCTCTTCAGTGCGGTTTCTGCGCCACGGGCGAGAATCACTTTATCGCTTTTTTTTTTCTTTTCTCCCATTTCGACACCGTTACACCGTGACACAAGCGTCGCGACAAAACAAACCAATGTAATCTAATAGAAGTGTTCATAGTGGAACGGTGAGGATAGCAGCGAAGATAGTGGCGTTAGATAGCGGTGCAGCTAAAATCAAAAAAGTTTTTTACCTAGCGTAGACCAACGCGTTCGGCAACATTTGGATGCATTCGAATTCTATCGCATTCAATAGCATTCAATTGGAGATCGAAATATTTATATATTTATTATTTCTGTTTCTTTTATTATTTATTATTTATTATTTTCTTTATTATTTTTATTATTTATTTTTTTTCTATCTTCTGATCTTGTTTATTGCGAGATATGACATCAATATGTGATATTTAATTGCAATATTTTCCACAAGCACTTTTGCTGCTTCCTCGAAGACATCTTGAGAAGAATGGCTCGCTGTAGCATTTCGCTCAGAGTTGAGTATTATTTGAATAAAATTTCGAATAAATTCTTCGAATAAAATTTTATTCGAAATATTTACTGAAATAATGTAAAGAAAAAGAGTCAGGAGTTCTTTTTTCATAATTTTGATTTATTTAATAAATTTGCTTTTAGTACAATTTTTTATATGAATATTTTGTCGGTTAATTTGTTTGCTTTAGGCGAGCTTATTATCGTTGCAAATAAAAACAAACGCTTTTCTGGAGCAAAAGATGGCAAAGGAGTGTTATATTTCAAAAAAATATTTTTAATTATGGGATATGCGTTCAGAGATGTTTAATTATTTCTATTATCTGTAAAATATTGTAATACAAGAAGTTCTACGTTATCATTCGTTTGTAAATGTTGGTCGGTTGAAGTGAATTCCACTTTATTAAATATTAAAAGCAAATCAAATTTATTAAATAAATCAAAATTGCGAAAAAAGAACTCCTGACTCTTTTTCTTTACATTATTTCAATAAATATTTCGAATAAAATTTTATTCGAAGAATTTATTCGAAATATTATACGAATAAAATTTTATTCGAAGAATTTATTCGAAATTCTTTTTCAGTTTTTTTTCTCAGTTTTTTTCTCGCAACTGTCCTCGCCGTAAAGAAATGTGAAATGAAACATATTGCAAGAGACGCATGCTAGTCCCAATGACTTTACGGGACCGACTTCACTCAACGACACATCTGGAATCAATTAGCTGTCTGCCTAGTTCCGTGACCGTGGAAAACAATGAAATCTATTACTATATAAGACTACCCACAAGACAGTTCAAGTTAGGATTAGATAGTCAGATCGATAGCGAGTAGCTGGAGTTTTCCCAGTTCAGTTGACAGTTCACAGAGAGTTCGAGTTCAGTTCAGCTGATCATCATAGTCGAGTTGAGCTCAGTTAGAATTCGTTGGATTAAGATCTTAGAGATCAGAGAGAGTCGTAGAGCAGGAGTTGCTCAACAGTGAACAGTCATTCGTGAAAATAGTGTAGTGCCAGCCCTAGTTCCCTTCATCATACATGGATACACGAGAAAAAGAAAACACACAAATCCAAAACGGACGTAGAAAAAATAGACACACGGCCCAAGGCCAAAAGAAAGGCCACGGAATATGTGCTCCGTCCTATAACAATAAGGAAGAGATCATCCTCATCATCAAAAACAGGGCCAATCAAAATAACTAACACAGGTATTGAAACAAAACCCAATATCCTTACACAAAATAGATTCAACATATTCGCTGACTGCCTATTGCAAGATATCGACCGAGCCAACACAGAACAAACAAACGAAGGCCCTAACACTCAACCGGAAATCCCCCAGAAACCTACCAACGTAAAGCCCCCGTCTATCTATTTACATGGAAACATTAATCACACCAAATTATTAGAAGCAAAGTTATGTTTCATAACCTAACGGACTATAACGATTTCAAAGAAGTATGCCGAAAACAAAACATTCAGTTCCACACCTTCACAGTCTCCACTGAAAAAATCTTAACAGTAGTTCTAAAAGGCCTGATTAAATTAAACGAAAAAATAATAAATAACCTGAAAATCCAAGGACTCAAAGCACTAAAAAATAATAATAAATAACCTGAAAACCCAAGGACTCAAAGCACTAAACTGCGAATTACCAACACACACCAAATATCCAGTCCACAGGGTCACCTTCGCACCAAACACACTTAACCAATGTTAACCACGTTCGATTCATAAAGAACATAAAAGTCTACTGGGAGAAGTATGAGTCCAAGAAACCCACAATCCAATGTTACCGCTGCCAGGAGCACGGACACTTTTCTACTAACTGCAACAAGAACGCAGTATGTGTCAAGTACGCCGGCCCACATAACACTAAAGAATGCACCAAAAAGCCAGAAGCCCCGCCAACCTGCACAAACTGCCAAGGAAACCATACAGCAAACTACTCAAAATGCCCAGCACTCCTAGCCTATTTGGCCAAGAAAAACTCCTACAAGAACCAGCAACTCCCAAACACCTATTCCCCCTACCAATCTCCCCCGCAATCATATCCCTCTTTACCTAACACCGCCAAAACTGCATCAAAAACTCCCAGCCCCATAAACACTCCGCTGCCACCGGACACACAAAACAGACCACATTCCTACGCCAACGCACTAACGAGGCAAATAACCCCCACAAAAACATCCAAGCACAAACACAAACCTCAACAGCCCCATAGAAAACGCCCTCGATGAAGTCGAACACTCTGATTTAGACACCTTTCTAAGAATCCTAGAACATACAAAAGCACTACACCAAATGCACCTCTAACATCGAAAGAGTCAGGGCTACAATCCTTATTATCAAGGAATTGGAAGCTGGCTACTAATCATACATTCAACCTCATGCTATGGAATGCTACAAGCATCCAAAACAAAAAACACGAATTGCACAGATTTCTCCACAAACAACAAATAAACATTGCCATCATCACCGAAACTTGGCTTGGACCTAACGACAAACTCCACTTCCCTCAATGCAACGTACGAAGGAAAGACTGGACTTTCGGCCCAGGTGAGCCCCAGCGAGGAGGAGTCCTGATAGCCACCTACAAAAACATCCCCTCCGTGTACTATACCCAGATCACAACCTTTCCTGTGGAAACCCTAACAATTAAAACCAAAACCAAAACAACACCTCCCCTGGTTATCACCGCAGTATACGTTTCTCCTAGACACAGGATCACCGCAGAAGATCTAAACCAGGTTACCCATCAAAATAAACATGTAATATATATCACTTTAACGCTAAACACCAGGTTTGGAATACCTTCCTCTACCAGGAACACCAATGGAGTCGCCCTAAAAAATCACCTCCTCGCAGGCCAATATTAAATTCTTCACTCCCCCACCTATACATACAGACAGCCCAACTGCGAACCCTCAAACCTAGACATCTTCTTATCCAACATACAACTAGAATACTCCATCAAAACAATAGACGACCTATCCTCGAATCACCTTCCAATAATTCTAACCATTCACACCAATCAAAATCTGAAGAAAAAAACGGAACACAACACACAGACTGGAAACTATACAGAAAAATCTGCAACACGTTTCTGCTAAACCAGCAGTCAAGAGGACAGACAAATAGATCAACACGCTCCAGAAGAACATACACCACGCCCACTGCAATGCCTCCCGACTCACCACAGACAAAACAGGTTACACTGATCCACATTTGCAAACCCTAATAACGAACCGCAACAGACACAAAAGAAAATACCAGAAGACAGGGCACCCGCTACACAAGCTACAGAGAAACATCTTAACAACACTCATACAAAAAAGAATCAAGACCACCCGAAATAACATTTGGCAAAACCGCCTAGAAAAAAATAAAGAAACCAGATCACACACTATGGCAGACGTACAAGATGATAGGACTGGAAAATCCCATGCCTTCGCTAAATGAACCTGCAGATAACTCCGCACACTACACGGACCTAGATAAAGCAAATGCCCTTGCCGCATACTTCGCCAAAACACACAATGACGAGTTACAACCCAACACTGCAAACAATCCGATTAACCAGCCCTCCCCACAGACCACTACCACAACAAGGGAAATACTTCCACTCTCCACAACGCACATCACAATAATCCCCCACATCATACACAAAATAATCACAGAGCTACCAAACAGCAAAGCCCCCGGTCCAGACAAGATCACAAACGTCGAACTAAAAAAATCTTCCTAGAAAAGTCATGGTGCAAATATATTACATCCTTAAAGCATGTCCAACTATCATACTTCCCAAAACTTGGAAGCTAGCCAAAATTCATCCGGTCCCCAAACCCGGTAAACCAACCACAGAAACCACCAACTACAGGCCCATCAGCCTGTTAAACACATTGAGCAAAGTTCTAGAAAAAAATCATTCACCAACATCTCCTCAAGCATCTTAACAACAACAATATAATCATACCACAGCAATTTGGATTCCGTAAAAACCACTCGTGTATTAATCAACTACAAAGAGTTACATAGTACACCACAATAGAACAAAAATAGGATAACACAACTGATACTACTCGACCTCGAAAAAGCGTTTGACACGGTCTGACATAAAGCTCTACTGTACAAACTACGAAAAATCAGAACTCCCACCCAAATCACCAATATCATCAAAAACTTACAAGACAGACAATTCTATGTATCAGTACAAGGAACCAAATCAGAGACACACACCATCAAGGCCGAAGTACTGCAGGGCTTCATACTCGGACCAACGCTTTTCTGTATACATTAACGACATTCCTACCACCACTAACACCGCCATATATGCGGACGATACTGCCATATACGCGTCATCATGGAATCCGACACAGGCAACGAAGTATTTACAAATTCACATCAATGCCATACTTGAATACATGAAAAAATGAAGACTAAGAATTAACCCAAAATAGACTCAGGCCATTATCTTCTCCAGCAGACTCCTGCAAGTCACAGATAAAGTGCTGATCGAGGAACACTCCATCCCATGAACCAATACGGCCAATTACACTAGACAATAAACTCATATGGGCTAAAGCCACACAAAAAGGAACTACTGTCGCCTACCCAGCACTATCCAGGATTACCCTCTCATAGCCCGAAATAGCAAACTCAAGAAAAACATCAAAATCTTGCTGTACTTAACATGCATAAGACCAATAATTACCTATGGATATCAAGTCTGGGCCTCTGCTATCAAAGCACACATCAACAAAATATAAATCATACAAAACAAATTCCTTAGAATTATTCTCAATAACCAGAGGGACACAACCGTAGCAAAACTCCATCAATTAGCCAACATCCCCACGATTAAGCAGTATATTCAAAACACACTACCCAAAGCCTACAACAAAACCTCCTCATCAGGGAAACAGGCAACTATCAAGTCGAAAACATACCACTCAAAGTCAAGATCAAATTACCTAAACACACAATAACCTAATGAATAACACGAACCAAAACCTTCAGATTCAAACCGTATCAAGGAACCTGTAGGTTATTTGAAACTTTTCCTGCAAGCCTAACATCACCTCATCGTGCAAACAAACCACACAAATATCCACAGACTAATAATATCTTCATGCAGATTAAAGGGCACTCCAAGCCCAAGGTACTGCAGACAAGACATCCTGACTAATTGAATAAAAAAAAAAGTTCAAGTTGGTTTTTTTTCAAGAATCCAACAGAGTGGTCGGTAGTTTTCAAGAACTCACGTGAGTGTCATCCAATATCTCAAAGCGTTCAATCTTTTTACAGTGCACTAATATGTCTGATAAATTAATAAGTTTAATTTACGACACACATCCCGTATGGGACTAAATTAACAAAAATCATCGTAATCGATACATGTTGGATAAATTTTGAGAAGAAGTGGCAACGGAAATGCATAGTACAAGTAGATTAAATATCATAATCAATTTATATATTTGATAAATTTCTCATATATTGACAGTGTATTAATATATATAATATAAATTTATAAATAGAATAAAAATATATAAATATTGTAAAAACTGATACGAAATATTGCATTTATCATCATTTTTATTTATTTTGAAGCCGTTACATAAAATTAGATTTTATTACGCCAAAGAAAAACTTTGTTGAAAACGAAAAAATATTTCTTTCATCAGTAACATCGCCTGAAGCTCTATTATTATTTCTTCCTGTTGCGCTTCTTTCCTGCACAATTTCGTGCTCGTTAAACATTTTGAGGCTTTCATTCCCTTCCAAATCAATGATGACATTATGTAGAACACATATACACTTGACATATTGTCAGCAAACGCAGGCAATGTTTCTATTGGTTTTCAGAGGATTCTCCATTTGACATTCATTATTCCAAATGCACATTTTACAATACGTCTTGCTCTGGAAAAACGAGAGTTGAAGTACTCTCTGAATCTAAATTTTTTCGACTATATGGTTTCAGTAAATGTCGCAATAGTGGATAAGCCTCATCTCTAATGAATACAAAGGACACTGGATTTGATGTTCCCGGTAATGGAGAGTGTAGGAATATTTAAATTTCCTTTTTCCATTCAAACATTCTTGAAGAACGAACGTGCCATCATTTTGCTTTCCGTATCCTCCAATTTCCACAATTGCAAATCTACCATGAGCATCTGTAATCGTTTGCAAAACAATAGAAAAAAAGTGCTTATAATTGTAGTACATTGTCCCAGAATTGGATGAACATTTCAAACGTATGTGCTTCCCACCAATTGTATTTGGGAAATTCCAAATATTATAAAAATCATTTGCAATTCTCAAAAAATCTTTAGAAATTGGACATTTCATATGGATTGGCTGAAGACATTCCCGTATTAAAGTTACCATTGATTTTACGATTTTTATTGTTGTAGTGAGGCCAAGTTTAAATGTCAAAGAAAGATCTCTGAAGCTTCTACCAGTCGCAAGAAATCTACAAAAAAGTAGTAAAAAAAAAAAGGTAGTTCGTAAAAAAGAGAAATTGTAATTTTTTTGTTTCAGATAAGGTTTCGTGTTGAGATGCGCAAAAAAATAAACCCGAAGTCAGAGGATGGTACTGAAGAATATATCGAAAATCTTGAAAATCAGCAAACAAATGAAGCAGAAGTATCTTCCTGGCAATATTTTAAGCCTTTATTATTTCCCAAAGATCAATTTACTCCTCGAGAAAATAAAGGAAATTTAACCACGCAAGAAAAAACATCCCCTTCACCTGTAGATCCTGCAACGCTAGACCCAAATGAAATCATATTTGAGGATAGCAACCCTTCTCCATCCCCATCTATTGCCAGTTGCAGCGGCAGTCACAAGAAAAGATCGAAAAGACCACATAATCTTGATGATGATTTTAAGTCAAAATTAGTGGAATTGGAAGAAAAAAAATTAAAATTGCTACTTGAAAATCCAGATGAAGATTTTCAGTTTTTCGAGAGTCTCATTCCCCATGTAAAACAACTTTCGAATGAGAAAAAAATGTTATTAATGATGGATATTCAGCAAGATGTGTATCGACAAGTTTACGGTACACCGCAAACATCATCATCATCATTATCTTCTCCTAAAGGACACAATATCTAAACCAAGATATACAAAATATTGTCGAATATTGAATACCAAACATGGTATCGTAAAACTAAGATAAGATTCTATCTCTTATTACATTTAAAAAAGATCCTAAAAAAAGATTCTATCTCTTATTATATTTAATTATCATATTATTTATAAAATTCTTATATTATGTCATTTTTATCTTATAACGTTAACTTTAACCTAATATCTTTTTAATGAATCATTTTTAATAAAGTACTTACGCATAACTGAATGTGTAAAATTGATTTCTTAATTTAAATTTACCTTATGGTGACGACTAAGCGTTCTTCGACACCGATAGGGTTCTGAATAAAGTTGCTCCATCGAATTTTAATTTTTGGACGCACCAATTCTAAAATGCTGTTGAATGTTTCAATTTTCATCCGAAAGAATTGATGAAATTTCTCCGGATTTTCCCTTAATTTTTGATATAGACGATAAAATTCTCCATTTCTTCGTCTATTTCTGTTAATAGGATGGATTGACTATCTTCTTGTTCTTTGCAAAAAAAGATGTTAATATGTGTTCTGGCGCAGAACAGAACCCTCCGAGGCGTCTTGTCAGGTCAACTCCTACAAAGCCTCGGCCCTGCCGAGAATTGCCAGATGTGCAAACATACCTCTCATCCAAGGACACTTTCTCTGGCCTTGGAGAGAGAGACAGTATGTGGAAAGGCTCGGTAGGGCATAAACAAGGCGCCTTGGCCGGCTCCAGAAAGTCGCCTACCAATTAAAAGGGCGACGTAGACATAGCGAAGAGAGGATTCAAAATAGTCACCAATAGACCATTCAGGGAGACACACGAGACACACGCAGTCCGTCCGAGGACTGACTCCGCGTCAGTTATACATTCACTTTCATTTTACACCAAATCAGTCAGAGTGATTCCGCGTCGGCCACTCATTCCCTCACTCAATTCAGTCATTGTATTAGTTGANGAATAAAGGGATTTATTCTACATCACGTCTTCATTCATTAAAACATCTCTCCGGAGGCTGTAACAGGCACGACGAGAGAGCAACTAGCGAACCGGGCAGCAACCAACGTTCACCGCCGAGCTTGCCGTAACAATATGTGAAATTTAACTAAAACACTTTTTCCAAGCACGAGTTTTTGCTGCTTCCTTGAAGGCATCTGGAGAACGGCTCGCTGTAGCATTTCACTCCTCACTTATCTCCGCGTCAATATAAACACATCGCACCACTTTCTTATCCTCGCCGCTATCAACACCGTTATCATTGCCGCTTTTCTCGTAGCTATCTTCGCCGCTCCACTATAATCTCCGACTAAAACTGTGTAAATGTATAAATATCTATCTGTCTACTCTGACTCTCCGAATTTTCTGAAAGCTCGCTGCCTTCTTTGCTATTAGGAAAACTCGGTCCTTCTCGGTCCGTCTCGGACATCCCTAATTGACCGAGTCGTTTTTGAGTTTTAGCCAATTAGATTGTCAAATGAAATTGCACCACCTACTCCTTGCGTTCGTGACGCGCTTGGATTCGAAAGTGGGGCTGCAATTTCGCCGGGACCGATTTCCCTGATTTACTTTCTCCAAGTGTTTTCCAGACGCAGATCTGGATGGGCCCTTAGGAGACCTAGAGTTTACGCTTCGCAGAGATGCTATTGTGACCGAATTTCTAAAACTATAAGTGCGGACGCCTGGTCTTACGCACTGTGAGAACTAAACTTGACCTTCTAATTCAATAGCGCAAGCGACACATGAGTCGTAAATTCCCCAAACTTCTTGTCTGAGAAAACGTCTTTCTCCGACATCTGCTAGCCGCTACATATATAACAATGAGTTAATTAATTACAAGGTTACAATATTTGTAATGGTTAAAACTAAAATTAAATTTTGATATAAAATTATAAATAACTTTTATATAGTATGTTCTATTTAAATGCCATTATTTCTTTAATTGTTGAGAATTATATGTAATAATTATTTGGTTAAATCTTATCTTGAGTTAAAGCCAAGAATGCATGTTTCATCTTAAAAATTCACAATAAATCTAACAGCTATTGATTTGTATTTTTACCTGAGAACTTTTGGATGATAGTTCTTTCTGGACGATTCTTCTGGATAATACTCTCTTCTTTACAAATAAAGCGTGCTTCTTTCCGCCATACTTCCCACTTAAAAATCGATCGTGAGATATATCGATATGTTCGAGAATCGTAGGAAGTATATTGTGTGGTTCACCATTGGGGCACTGTAATCGTGTATTTCACACAAAATGATAATTTGGAACAAAAAATAAAAAATTTTAGTCAAATACACAAAATTCATGAGAAATTGTCAGAGAAAAACGAAAATATTCATACACTAATTGAGCTTTTAAAACTAGCTGTACGATACTTTTTCACTATCTTATTTAAATATTAGGGCTGAACTGTGAGTGAATTAAATAAAAAACACACTCTTAATTAATATGTTTAATATATATATATATATAAATTGAATAACGTATATAATAACTATCACTTATGAATTCACTTACTCTCCAATCAATATCACTTATCTCAGACTCGCAATGAATACTCCTCTGTTCGCTTCTGAACAAAAACGCATCACGCAACACACTTGCAATTGTCTCACACACGCATCCTCACACATATGTTTCATCGCGTAGCTCTAATAAAATAACAAATTCAATAAAAGAAGGCGAAAAAAATTGTAGAACAGATTTTAAAGTGCCATTGTAAAAGGGAGACTAGTCAAGACAAAGGAGACTCTAGACAACATTATAGTAAATCTGATCACAAAAAAAATGTTTTCAGCGATTTTAAAGAAATTTGAATTTTTACAGTTTTCAACAAAAAAAAATATTAATTTCCCACCTATTACATACATACAATACATAGAATCAAATTATCTCTCAGAAAACGAATTCAGAACTGTAAAAAGTAATGCTTCATATTGGAAAATATCATGACATTTTTCTATATTTTCTTTCATAAAATAATGACGGTTTAAAAATCGACAATTTTTTATCCAAAATGTGATTACATTCGTTCACCAATATATAATCTTTTACTAACAATCAGTGTTAAAATTCATATTCAAATCTTTCCGCCAAGATATTTAATCTACGTTATCCTTAGAGGTTTTCTAGTATCAAGAACTGGTGAAAGTAAAAAAAACTCACCACCTACTGAGCGTGCAAAAACATCGATTAATTGTAAGTTAGTCAACGTCACAACAATTGTACTGGTTAGAATTGAATTCAAGCAGATTTGAATTCAAGTTAAAAATGCAAGTTTTATTTTAAAAGTACACAACACAAACACAAATCTAACAGCTGTTGAGTTTAATTTTTACCTAAGAATTTATGAATGATACTTCTTTCAGGATGATTTTTCTAGATAATACTTTCTTCTTTACAAATGAGATGTGCTTCTTTCCGCCATGCTTCCCGCTTAAAAATCGATTATTTCGAGAATCGGAAGTGTATTGCCTATTTCACTGTTAGCGCTGTAATCGCTAATTTAAACTCAATACGCGCGCATTTCACACAGAATGTTAACTGAGAATAAAAAATAAAAAACTCTGATCTAAATCAAATACATAAAATTCATGAGAAATCCTTCAAAAAGAATTTCGAAAAGAAATATGCATAAATGAAAAATTTGGTAGTGGGTAAAGTAAAATAATACTTTTTCATATTTAAGAAATTTTACTCCCCATTATGTTTAACAAATACTTGTTTTTTATTTATATGGATGATATAAAAAATAGGTCTTATAAAAAATAAGCATGTATAATATCTGCATTTTTTAACAATAGCTTACATGTTTCATTAAGATGTACATTAATGAAATACGTATTAATATTATTTATTCATTTAATAAAATAAGGAATTAAGCTGATTTTTTCTTTTTTAGTTCGTTAATGTGATATTTTCTTTTACATTTTTGCCATAAAAATTGAATACAATATAGATTATACAGATTATACCTAAAATTTAAAAAAGTTTATTTAAATTGACATGTAATGGAAAAAATTTTTTAAAAATTTTTTTTATAGTTACTGTCATATGAGGATCCTGAGAAATAATAAGATCTGTTTTAACTTTTAATATAACATTTATATTAAAAGGAAATTACGTAACATAAATTTACTGCTCCCCAAAACAACAAATAAGATGAAGAAGCTAATACTCTACACTTTATTAATAATGAAGCTACTCGATCACTATTACGATTTAGTAACTTTGTTTTCACATAAAAATTTAAAACATCGTGTATTTACATGATCACTGGTGTATTTATACATTACGTTATGTTTACAAAATAATTATTAGGAATACCCGCAACTTCTTGCTTTTTTGCATTAATTTGTTGCTCCAAAAGCTGTTTAAATTATAAATAATGATTTTAATATGTGCAGGAAATCGAAAACTTCACTAATTTCTATTCTCCATGCCAATGTTTATCTTGCTATCAATATTAATGTTATGTTGATCCACAGCTATATTTGATCATAATTACGTGTTTGCATTTCTTTTATTAATAATTTTACAGTTGTGATTTATGTTATCTTAAAGAGCAATTATATACATTAATTCACGTTATAAATATAAGTTATTGTACATTTATACCTATATGTTCAGTTATATAGTAAATAATATTTTGAGCAGATTTTCTATTCAAGAAAAATGTAATAAATTATGGAAGATGGTATCCAATTTTTATTAGGTATCTTTTTGAATAACAAACAATATGTTTTTTGAAAGAAAAAAACAATAATTTTATGCAGATATAAAAACTAATAATTTTCCATGCCAATTAACAATAAGCAATCCTCATTATCTTCAATAGATCGAAAACATTTTTTTACAATGGAAGAATCGAGACTATATAGTCTTCTTTGGCAGGTATTCTTCTCACGTTTTAAATGATATTAAATTATGCTATTAATTAGCATTGGTACTCTTACGATTGTTATATTCCACTGATCAAATTATGCTATTAATTAGCATTGGTACTCTCACGATTGTTATATACTGATAAGTACGTAAATTCATTCTTTTATGTAACGATAACACGCATTAAAAATTTTAATTATATCTAAAAAAAAATATAAAATTTAATACTTTCTTTTTCATAAGAGTGAATTGTGCTACTTCTAGCAACAAAATCAATCAATGTTAATTCGATGTGATGTTGTCATAGAGAGATTTTCATATTAATCATTATTCGATAAATAAATATGATGTTATAAAACAAATATTCTAGAAAAAGAACAATCCAGCAGAGTTACCAATTCTAATATACATATTACAACTACTCCTAAAAATCATTTTATTTACACTTATGATCGGCTAGTGACAATATCGATAAAAATCAGGTCATATGTGCACTATAGAGCGAAATAAACGTTATCGTTAGGCTCTTTACATTCTTTTGTTGTATCTCTCATTTGCAAGATGTATCTGGGCACTTAATCATCATCTGGACAAACATCGCTCGTATATTATTTATTGTTAGATATCGTCTCACGGACATGAACTTCTCGTTATAGTACGTGTAAAATTTATAAAAATAATATCCCACTGGTCTTTCTACGATTTCTCTTTCTTTCTTTTTTCTTTTTTTTTTTTTTTTTT
>NW_025109683.1:71641-112480 GCF_011392965.1 Frieseomelitta varia
TTTTGTTTCTCATAAAATTCCCATATCATTAACAATACCGCAAATATAAACATCTTAAACTTTTATGTTACAAACATACAAGTTTAAATATAGAACTATAAGTATCATTATCAACAATCGATCAAACACATTCGTCACGAGTGCGTTTAACGTGAATATCGCGACCATCTGCATGTTTGTTCGTAATTTTTTTCTTTTTTTTTTTTCCTCTACAACCAGTACAACCTGTCATATTAACGGCACATTATTTTTTCAATTAAATTAATCGACCACCTTCGTAACCAACGTTAATTTTTCAATGACTACCAGTTTTCTTCTCAAGATGTTCCGTATGTTTTACATTCATTCAGAATTCTATCTTGTCTTGTTTTTGCTATCGCTACTTCATGCGATTCAATACTAGATCGCAGACCACTTGCAGTCCTTTTTGGTATGGACTCTCGGCTAAAGACTGTGCAAGTTTCATGGCCTCGATGCAATGTTTCCGCGCCAAAAATTTCGTCTGGTCAAGACCTTGCGACTTGTGCACTAGATCAAACGCTTTCTCCACGTCCCCTGGCTCTTGAAATCGACGCATGATCATCGCGTTCAATTCTGGATACTGTAACGAGGATAGAATGTTTATTAAAAATTAAAAGGACAGATCGTAATATTTTCCCAAACTATATATAGCACCTTCCCCTACTATAGCACCTTGATTACGTTCAATCGAACTATGTATTACCTACAAGTTACCTATGTATTACCTACAAGTTTTCTTCTATGTGAATCGAACAATATGAAAAAGTCAAATCAAAATTATTTCTTAAAAAAAATATTATGGACTATAATATTATTTTTATACTATAAATACAATATATATATGTGTGTGTGTGTGTGTGTGTGTGTGTGTGTGTGTGTGTGTGTGTGTGTGTGTGTGTATTCTTTAATTAAATTATAAATATTATAAATTATCACTTCCTTACCCGTTCACAGGCGAAAAGAACTGGAGCAGTTGCAAGACCTAATTTCAAATCCGCTGCAGTAGGTTTGCCCATTGTTGACAAAGTCGAGACAAAATCCAAAAGATCATCGACTAATTGAAATGCTAAACCGATGTTTCTTCCGTACTGGAAGGCTAATTCAGCCAATTGTTCATCAGCATCCGCTAACATAGTCACCTACAATTAATATATTTATTTATTGTTCGTTTCATTTATGTGCTTCACATATCCATTCATTATATTTAGATACTTAATATTTTGAATATATATTATGATGAAAAGAATTTGAATATCACGATCAACATCAGCTATATTTACCGCTTTTAAGGAATTAGCAACTAAGCTGGCTGTCTTGCGATATGTTTTCGTAAGGTAATGTGCGAATCTCTCGTTCTCTGTCTCCTTCGAGCCAAGTTGCATAAATTCACCCTGCACCAGGTCCGTCACAACCTGGAAAGCACCTAGACTTGTCAATACTTATCATCAGGATTATATCAGGATCCTAGAATATGTGGATACTCTTACGCATCCGTTCAAACATTAATTACATTAATTAGCAGTGTGTAAATAACAAACCTTTTTTTATTGAAATTAATAAAACGCTTTGTACATAATATTCTGTAAAATATTCATTCATAAATATAATTTATGAACTTTACCTGACTGAGCGTGAGGGTGACATTGTCATTTCGCAGTTGAGCTATCATAATTGAGGCGACTGCCAGAATGTAATCTCCCGTCATAGTCACCTAAAAACCAAACAAAATTTGAAATTTACATTTAAAAATCAGAAGTTTCAAAAAATTCAATTTATTAAACGTGTATTTTCAAATATCATTCGAATGAAAACGGGCATTTATTTCACAAAGAGTGAAAATACGATATGAAATGTTTGTTTACGATTAATTGGAAAGCGATGGAAAGCGATAATTAAATTTTATATTATAAATTATAATGGTCCCATATTTTCTCTATTTAGAAAGTAATCTTGACATTTTAATAATCAAAACTGATTATAGAAACGTAAATAACGAAGTCAATTAACGATAATATACACATAACAATAATCATTAAACTATAGATGTTTATTTTTACTTTTTAATTAGCATTTTTATTATGGCATTTCATGTTCATTTTACAACGCAAGATTCCAGAAGTCTACAGAATGCCTATAAACGTGCAAAAAATACAATATTTGAAACAAATTTTCATTTAGATTTTATTTCTTTAATTATATCCATATATTTTATATATCCATGAATAATAATATTTAAAGAAAAAATCTAAAATAAAAACGTCAAGGTTAATTCTCGGAAGAATTCAGCGAGAGAGATTTTATCGTTTGACCTCTATTTTATTAAGAACGATAGATAGATTGTAGATCGCCTTTCATACATTGTAAAAGTTAAAAAAGATGAAACGGCCATGCACGATTAAGGAACGCGTTTCCTTTCACTGAACATCTTTCGAAACAGAAGCAGAGAAGTTGGAGCGTGTAAATGTTTGATATCGAAGGATGACACATGCGTTTGCCTTCATAATAGTTCCCTCTCTCGTCTCCTTATTTTTCTTCTTTTAAATAGCATATAAAAAAAGTTCCATCGAAAGATCAAAAAGAGGTGACTGCGAATTAATTTATCACGATTACGATTTTTATCCTTATTTGATTTTGTCCGAGGAACTCGATGATCTTACTCAGCAATCGAGATTGCTGAGCAATCCGAGAGGAGACCACTTTCTTTTATTCGCATTACACACATGGACACAGTTTCGGCCTACGATTAAGGTAAAAGTGTATACAGAAAGCGTAAAATGGGTGAATGTGATGAAGAACTTTTCAAACACTTGCGGAAAATAATTTTCATTGTGATTATTATTTCAGGGGAAAAACTAGAATAAAGATATCGACTTTTGATACATAAAATGTACGTTTGAACGTTTTCACCTAGTAAATATATATGTTAAACAAAAAATATACAAAATCAAAAAGAATGAATCTACATTTAATTTTGTGGCAAAGACTCTCCAATCTACATTCAGATTTTTTACGTAGAAAAATTGGTAGTTTTTCGTTGTAAAAGTAAATACAGATTTTATTTCTTTAGTACTATTTTTGTTATATTAATAAATATAAATTCCATAAAAACCTGTATTTCTACATTCAAATTTTTCACCTAGAAGAATTGGTAATTCTACATCATAAAATTAAACGTAGAAGTTTATTCTTCTCTGCTTCATGTATCTTTTGTCTGAGACACTGTATACATGAATCTGAATTTCTATGAAAACCTGCATTTCTACAAATCTACATTCAGATCTCTTCACCTGGAAGAACTGGTAATTCTTCATTACAAAACTGAATTGTAGATTTATTCCTTTTGGTTTCATGTATTTCTTGTTCGAGGCGCTGCATCTACGTGAATACAAATACCCATGGAAATTTGCAATTTATTAACAACCATTTTTAAACAGCTACGAAGAAAAATCACAAGACAAAAAATGAACTCTCTATTTTCTACAAAACCAAAAAAAAAAAAAAAGGAGACACGTGCACGTTACGAAAATTATCATAACAGAAATAGATTTCAATGGCTCTTAGATATTCCCTATTGACTACTCACAACTTGTTAAGTATCGAATTGTTTGAATATCCATCGGTTCCATTAAATCTGAGCATGACTAACCCATAATATTACAGCACAAAATAAACACGATCTTTTGACAACAAATTGGTGAAATCTCACCGTTGCCGATAATGATCGACCATTTAAACACATTATTAAATGTTTAGAATATGAGGTGACGCCGGGAAGTCAGAGAATAGTGTCTGCCAATGTTTAAAAGTCATTAGGAAGGAATGGTTTCAGAGTATTGTAGCTGGTGCACGATGTATTCATTCGGCGATTTCTTTTGCTCACCACAAGGAAAACGCATCGAAATCGAAACGCACGCGCATCGTCGCCGACGATCCATTCTACTCGTTCGGTGATTTAACGCGCGACACAGACCATCCTGGCCCTTATTTGCATTGCAGCGACTTTCTAGCCGCCGTCGAATTGAAAAACGCCACGCAAGAAACTTTGCCTCGTTTCTTTGATTGAAATAAGAAAGTACGTTGATTATTTCAGTTTAGATCTCTCTAATTACGATTGTTACGTAGAAGCCATTTTGAAACTAGCCTGTGCTTAAGTCTGCTACGATCCTCGAATTTTTATATTTTAATATTACTCTAACTTTGTTTTAGTAAATAAAATGAATATTTTAATATATTTAACGTAAAACTTAATTGGGAAATTATACGTATTAAGAAGACAAGAACTTTTCTTGTATATATCTTTGTTCGAACATGAGATATGTTTTAACTTTAGAGAAATATTAATCGGTCGAAAAAATGATAGAAAGAAAAATTTTCCATACTTTATATTTTTTGATATTTGTCTTACTTATGTTAGTCTTAGTTGTATTGTCTTAGATATGTAACATTTTCAAAAAATAATTTCATCGCAGTCTTTCAACTTTTATAAAATATTATATTACAATAAATGCTAATTTATAGTGTTATTTAGTTATTTATATTGTTTAACACTTTCTTGACTACAATGTCCATCTTATTTTAATCTAAAGTATTTATAGAAATTACAACTCGATCGAAAATAAATATTACATACCGTTTACATATATTTAGAAATCGGAGATAAATTATATTTAAAAGAATTGAAAATATACCTGTCTTGATTGTACCGTAATTATAATTACGCGACGAGTGATATAAATATTAAAATATGAATTTGCTATGAAAAGCTAGTAGTCTAAATAAAATATTAAATAAAAACATTTGCCAAAATTGAGATATACGTATGTATTAATATATTAAGAATAAATATTTCACATAAAAAAAAAATTTTATCATCTATACAATAAAAATACTGACGACTTTTAAGTGGCAGTAATTTTTTTTTTCTAATACCAATTACTTGTAATAAATTAAGCTTTTCGCCTAATAAATAAAATCAAGAAAAACAATGATAAAAATTGAAACAATCATAGCAATATTATATAAAAGTAATACAAGTATTTATAAAGACCAATATGTATTATTTAGATTCTTAAGTCTGGGTGAATAATATGAAACAAAATGGTGGAAATTTTCTCTTTTTACGTTTCATCTTTTCACCTTGAAATTTCGCAAGCAAGGAAGAAAACGAGAGAGGAGCTCATTGATTATGCCGGAACAAAATATTCTAGGAACCTATCCACCCGAATATACGATGTTGTATATCAAATATTCAACACGTGTCCCATCATTTCGGCGAAGCTATGACTTTAAATGGAACTGGACGGTAAACGCGTCAATGTTACGTCAAATATTAACTCAACTCTTATTGAAATCATTGTGATTGAGAAGTCCAAAGATCGCGATTGAATATTGGAGAATATTCTGTCAAATATTAGAGAAAATTTTTTTCGCAAATATTCCATTTATATACACATTTACATTCGCAATCTCTTCGTCCTCTAAAATAGAACTCATTTTAGTTTAATAGTTAGAGTTTAATCCATTATGGATCAAGCAATAATTGGTATCATCTTATAATAATCATTAAATATTATAGTATTCGTATTATACATTTCAATTTTTTGTAATTTCATAAAATCATAGAATCTCGAACATCTATTATAAGTAATTATTATTAAAATATTAATAAAATATTATTTTAATAAATAGTTAGTTATTCTGTCATCGTAATAATAATAATAAAGTAGTTTTAAATTAAGTTTAAATTATAATATATCTAAATTAGTATTTAGAAAGAGAGAATTCAATTTTTACAATATAATTCAATTATGTGTGCATCTTATAGTGTAACTTAAATTTTTATCACTTTATAAATCTTTTATTGAAAGAGAATTTTACACTATTTATTTCAAAAAAAAGAAGGAACAGCTCATATATTTTAAGAAATGATTATCTTATTTATCTGAGTACTTCTAACTCCATTTTGTTTACTATTTTTATTACATTTTTACGAAGCGAAAAAACCCAATCCCAACTCTTTCCAAACCGTTTCGACGTTTTCAAAGTATATTTTCAAAGTATATTTTACCAATTTTACATTTACACGTCATCTCCATCGTCCTCGCCGTAAACTATTTCAATACTTTCACTACGCGTTATCTCTCTCGCTCTCGAAAAGAATTTAAAAACATCTTCTATCCAGTGAATAAATAATCAAAAATAATCCAACTCGTAACTTAAAAAAAGATAAGGAGAAGAAAATAAAACAAAAACTAAAGAAATACAAAAAACATTCTGCCTAAGTTAGAGACTAAATCTAACTCAAAGTACGTAACCAATTCGACGGATTTCAGGAAATGTTTCGACTCCGTTGTCCCACCTGACAATGGCTCATGCGTCGTAATTTCGAGTTTCACATTCGGCATCCTCTCGTCGCTTGCTTTTCACGCGTGTCACCCGACAAAGCGACCGTGGTCGGGCTTTCCTTTCGAAAACACAGTGCGTTTTCGCGTGTATCTTTATCGAGATGCTGACGATCATTACAAAACACTGCGAGTTTCGCAAAACAGACGTGAATCAGCGCGGCGAGCAACCTCAGGGTGCAGCCTCAGCCTAATATACATTCGAGGCTACATTTAGGAAATAACTTTTGATCAACGAGACGGATCGAAGATGTTGTAATGCACGTCTACCATCACTGCTAAAAAAAAAAAAAAATCGATTACTGTAATATGGAGCCGATTATTAGCGCGAAATTAGCGAATCGCTCATGACGCATGGAACTTTCATTTACGTCATCGAATATTTATTACAAAAGAAATATACACTCCTACTGAAGAATTTAGAGCATATTGAGATTTCAGAGAAAACAACTTCTTCGAGAGTAAATAAATATTTAACATTTTTTAATATTATAATATTATAATTAATATTAACTACAAATAATATTAATAATATTCACATAAATCATAAAATATTATTATATTACAACATTAATTATAAATATTGCCAATTTATAATATTAATTATGATATTTTTAATGTTATTAAATATATATATAGTATTATATAATATTATATAACATTCGTATATACGGAATTTTTTACTTTTTTTAGTGACGTTTGAACTTTTACAAATAAATTTAAGTGATAAATATAATAAATTTAAAGAAATTTTAATAAATTTACATATGTAGAATCGTACGAATGGTCTATTCTTGTTAAAATATTTCGATAGAAATTTCCATTCAAATTCCAGTTTTCCTTTTTTAACGATATTTATAAAAATATGAATTTTCAAATAACAACTCGATAAAGAAATCCCGAAATTTAAAAATACAAAGATCGAGAGTAAAATATTTTTCGAATGGTAATAGTTACATGATATGGAATTCGAGGTTCCTTCACGGCCTCGTTATCTTCATGTGATAACTATTATACGTATTATACGTATATATCTATGCAACAACTCTTCCAATTAGTGCCCCGTTAATAAGCTGATGTTTCACAATTCGTTAGCCCAATGCTCCCTTTCAGAGACTTTCGTGGCCATCTTGACGGCTTTCCATTTCTTTGTAACTCGTTAATTCGTTCTTCAAGGTCGTCACACTTTTCAAACCTCGCGTAACACCGAGAACATGTGTTTACAATGTGGTGAACACGCTTCATGCTCGGACAGTTACTTTTTTTAATTTCGAAATTTACTATTAAATTTGTCAAAAAATTACTAAATCAACGATCGTAATTACGAAAACCAACTTTACGCGGATTTTTATTTTTATTTCTACATTATCTAGTTTTAGGATTAGTGCTATAATAGTACTTTATTATATTGTAGCATTTTGAGCAATATTTTATTATATATTTATTATATTGTTACATACTTTATTACAGTAATATAGTATTAGTATTTTATTCCATGTATGTTTATGATTAGAAATAGAAAATAAAGTTAATTTATATTGTCGTTAGATTATCAATTTTTACGTATTAAAAAGAAATTGAAAGATGCAAAAATGCATAAGAATTAATAATGCACGATAATACGTATTATATGAAAATTTCTATAATTAAAAAATATTTTCTAGAATAGAAAATCTAGACGAAACTTCTTTAGGATATAAAGCAAGAAAATGAAATATCTATATCGATTCTATCTCTGAAGTGAATGTGCATTGCCAACATCTTGATCTTGCTCATGTACGATGCGGCTCATTTAAAGACATTGCCCAATTGCTTTTGTGTAACAGTTTGTAAATTATTACGATATAATAGCTGGCTTTTTTGTTGACGGTAGATTGAATCTTGCATCTTAACAATTATGTTAGTCATTTCCTCAATGAAAAATATTAATTATTAAATATTCAATACAAGTTAAATAATTTTTTAAAAGAATTGCAATATGAATATTCGCGTATTGAAAAACATGCAAAAAATTTAATGATCACTAAAATGAGTATTGTATGATAAATTTAATTGATTAGTTATTATAATTACAGTTATTATAATTATTGTATGATAAATTTAGTTTATTAGTTATTCTAATTATAGTTAGTTATTATAATTAAGATTGAAACATGCCGTTAATGACTAATTAAAGTGTAATTATTTATTGTGTTCTTTTAATACACTTATAAAATAAGTGTATTAAAGAGTTATATAATATCATACACTAATATAAAATACACATGAAAAATTTAATGATCGCTAGAATAAATGTTATGTGATAATTATCAATTGAATGAATGAGTATTATATTATCAAATATATGAGTGAGTGCCTTATTATAATAATATAGTAATTAGTATTGTAATACCATTAAAATTAAACTATGCCATGTTACTGAGTAATTAAAATATTTTTTCAATAAAGTATTTATATTCACGTATTAAAATACACGTAATTAAATAAAAAAATTTAATCATCTTTAGGATGAATACTGTGCAATAAGTTCAATGGGACTGTAGCAATAAATGATCAGCTATAATTGAAATATGTCATGTCACTGAATAATTATGTAAAATATTTCTACAATAGATACATATACATATATCTACATTCGTCGAAAAGTTGCAATATGATTGTTCATGCACGAACATCAAAAAATTATTTTAAAAAACTCAAGAATTCTTATTACAATTAGCTTTAGGACGACTTTTATGAATTGTTAAGTTTTACACAAAATTATTTTTATGAGTTCTTTACTACCACAGAATTATTATTATGATATTATTTTATACGCATAAAATATTTAATATCTACGATGAATACCATATGATAGATTCAATCACAACAGGTGACTAGTTATTGCGATTAAGATTGAAACGTATCATATTACTGGATAATTAAAATATTCCTATACAGCCAATGTTAAAATTGAGCAAGCAGTCATTAGCAATTTATAGTGTTCGACTAAATAAGAATTCTTGACCAACTTCCCAACGATCTGTAACCTTTCTCTGTTAACACACACGCGCGCGCGCGCGCGCGCACTCACACGAAACATATTACACAATACACAGACATTTTGCAACGCATAATTATGTCCATATTATAACTACGAGCAAAATTGGTGCGCATGGAAATTTTAAAATATCAAGTTTTGCTGAAGTTATGATGTTCCGGTTTCGTAAACGAGTTAATCCGACACTGAGTAAAAGTCATTTGTTTTTCTACTGTTGCTTTAACGAGTAAACACGAATATTTTGAAATCACAATAGTAATAAATAAGAATAATAAGAATCCTATATAATAAGAACCGTCCTTAAAAGTCATTAAAAAAATTCTACGTGAAAAATAATCATTGAGTGTGAAACTAAGAATTCTAAAAAAATAGATAAATAAATATTGATTATATTAATTATAAATGACCTAAATTATAAATCCGTAATAATAAAAGTCCTGTATAATAAAAACTTTCTCTGAAAATCCTAACAAGAATTCCTTATTACGAATTTTCTTTTTATTATTTCTTGAAACTCAAAGAATATCTGACTAATAAATTGCGGATTTTTATACATTTACCGAAAATTTAAAATTATAAAACTGTTTGGAATACACATTGTGAAAAAATATATAAAATATCTAGAGTATAGTACTTTATAGTCCTATAAAATTTAGTACATACATTATTAAATTAATTATAATCAAAGTCATTTATTGTAATTGAATGAATTATTGAATGAATTATTATAATTAAAATTATTTCAATTATTATTAATTAGAACCAAAAACTTTGTCATTTTCTATTTTATTGTCATTTCATCCGTTTGTTCGATTCTAATTTCGGATACTTTAACTCAAAAATACGATTAATAAGATAATTAATTCTCGAACTATTTTTTCTCGAATTTAATGCTACTCCTTCTAACGCATCATTAATTATCCACACCAGTAACCAATCTTTCTTCTAGCGAAGAAAAATAATTTAATTTGACGTCAATTCTCTTTTCGAAATCTCTCGCGAGGTATGCTTGGAGGATCACACGTAAACCAAAAGAAGATGGCCCTCTTCCGGTTCCAGTCCAAGAAAGCGTGCACGGTTAGCAATGGTACAATCATGAATCGCATTAGCCTCCTTCCTTTCTCTCTCTCTCTCTCTCTTTCTCTCTCTCTCTTCCTCTTCTCTTTATCTCTCTATATTTCTCTCTTTCAGCATTTCAGAGAGAGTTTCAGTTTTCATCGATCGACGAGAAGATATCGAAATTCATGGTGCATCGTGTGAAATCTCCACATGTACGACACGTCTAAACGATCGATTAGAAATCGACAGCCCGATACACTCGAGACGTTTTATTAATTCTAAAAAATCGAAGGGGACGAATTCGAACCCACACGAGTCTTATTTCCGAGTTAATCCTTAGTAATGTGAAATAATATAGCAATAATATAAAATGTCCTTTTTTAATTTTCTCTTTTTATAGAGGTTTCTTTTATAGAGTTACAAAATTTATTATAGAATTATTTTACAAAATTACGGACTTATAAAATTATTCTATAAAATTATAAAATTATGAAATTATAGAATTATACTATAAAATCACAAATTTGCTATACTATAAAATCAGAATTTTTTTTTTCATTATCTATAACATTTTGAATTTATCTTTTCATTATCTATAATATTTGCTATGTAAGACAATTAACCATATTTTAATTATATTCCCAGATATACGAATTTGCATAAAAATTCGCAGTCTAATTGTAATTTCGTAATTTTATCAAAAAAAATTTTTATATAATTAAATTTTTTACATAAACCCACGAGTAACAACTTTTTATAACGTTTAAGAGACAGCGAATTTTCATTTTTCTATCAGCGAATTCATATTTCTATAAATGTAATTATAATAAAAAGACAAAAATAGAACATTATTCTCATAAAAATATTATTTTATCTAATATTAATTTGCATTATATTTGAATCTTTCACATTCAATGATTTAGTTTAATATTCAAAAGTTCTCACTACTATATGTGAGAAACATTGTTTATAAAAAGAGAAAAAAAAAGAGAAACATGCATGGTTATTTAGAAATTTACGTAACATCTCGTGACTCGAGACTGAAGAAAAAAAGCTCTCTGAGAAACGATCGTGTCGCTCACCTTTTCAAGCATGAAATTATTCCTCGCGTTTATTTAACATTTCAAGGCACACTGGTGTTGAATAACCGCTTAGTCACTGATTGTATTATTAAAAGAAAAAAAAAAGAAGCGAGTCTTCAATGAATCAATGTGAATGTGAATTTTATTCGATTACAATTGTAGTTTAGAGAGTGTTTGGTGAGTTTCGTCGCTTACCTTCTTCTGACTCCACACAACGTTGATCGAAGGCTTGCCACGGCGGAAATCCGGCTGATCGATTACGTCGTCGTGGATCAAGGAAGCGTTATGGATCATCTCGGAGATCATCGCCACTTGTCGCTGCGAAGCCAAGAGACCACTGAAACCAATCGAGTGTTTGCGATTTAACTATTCATCGCTTCGATGTCTTAGTTCCTAAACCAAGTACAGAGAAAAAATTTGGAAGAATATATATAAATTTAGAAGAATTCTATAACTTTTATAAGAGATCTTTTTACACGGATTTTATAATATTCTCTAGATATAATAATTTTATAATATAATTTAAGATTGATACAGTATAAAGATTATATGCTTGAGGCCAATTTCCATTTCACAAAGTTTAAATGTCTAAAATATCGATAATTTTTCATTTAGTGTACTTTCGTCCATCTCTGTGTGTACATTTGTAGACAAAAATCCTGATACCTGAATTACATTTTCGTGAGAAAAAAGATTTTATTTATAAATCTCGTGCTTGCCCTTGAAATCTTAAAATTGAGCAAAATCAAAAAATAACATAAAAAAGTGAAAAGTGAAGAAAAAACATAAATAGTTTATTGTTACGCGGTGTAAATGCATGTAAACGAAGGGCGTGTTTTGTCATTTACCAATAGATAGCGAGAAAAAGTAGCTTCGCCGGGCGTTTAGAAAGCATCGAAGGAATGTGACTGACTAGCACTTCTGTCTCTCTTTCTAATTCATAAATCGTTATGAAAATAATTACTTGTCACATGAGCGACGAACGGCCAATTAATATGAATGAGCTGTCCCGTGAATGAGAACTAGTGTAACGTATGTATGCTCGGGCGATCGTGAATAGTAACGAGCGTGACTTTACGATTTAACTGATGCCGAAGATAAACCCACTGACTAGCGAGGAAATCTATAATAATTGCCTGTCAATGAGTTTTTATGATCGATTCCTTGATCCTTGATCCTTGATCGTACAATGTTTCGATGACGTACTTTAATCGATATTTATAAGGATAGATTAAATCCTTCGAATATAGACTATCTTTTTTTCATACTTGGTTATTCTCCGTTTGTCGTACAGATTCCGATTCTGTCTTTTATCTTTTTGTCAAATTAAACAGAATCTAATAATTTCTATTAAGATAACAGAACGATTTTTATCTTTTTATGAAATTGCATCAACAAGTCCACGGACGATAGTGTAAAATAGTATATTACTATTAAATATTCTAATCAGATATGATTCTAATTATATTAATCCTCATGTGGCTGGATATAAAGATCATTCGGAGCCAGAGGTAATTCGCTCGGAAATCATAATCATTTGATATACGTAAACACTCTATGCAAATTCTAATGTGAATTTTGACGGATTTTATAATACACAAATTTCAATGAATTTGCCAATAAATATTATATGTTCGTGCATCCATTCGATTTTTGTTAATTACTATACAATATTAAAAACCAAGAATTCATTGATGAAAGAACACAAGAATTTACTACGAAAGTTCATTTTCAATAACATAAATTACATGTGAATTCGAATGAACCCAGTACTCACTTTGCGAAGGTTAAAATATAATTCATCAAGGAATTAATTAATTTCAGAAAAGTCAAAAAGTTCATTGAGTTCTCTCGTGTTCGATTTCATTAACTATTCAATTTTCATTAACTATCAGGTAATATTAGAAAACGAGAATCCACTCGTAGAAAAAACAAACGAATTTTATTAGGAAAGTGCTCATTTCTAATAACATAAATTAAAACTAACTGATTCCAAATGGGTTCTGAATCCAAACTGAATCCAAATCCAACGCGAGGATTAAAATATAATCCGCTAAGGAATTAATTAATTTCAGAAAGATGAAAGAGTTTCATTTCGATTTTCATTAACCATCGCAAATATTAAAAAACAAGAATCTGCTGGTGGAAAAAAACAAAAAAAAGAATTTACTAAGGAAAGTACACATTTTCAATAACATAAATTGCCACACGCGAATCGAATAGAGTTAAAATACAATCCGCTAAGGAATTAATTTAATTTGAGAAAGGTGAAAAAGTTTATTGACGGCGAACTTGAAAGAATCTGCAGAGAGGCGTGCCTCTCACAACTCACTTTCTTTCCTTATGGTAATTGATAGCCCGTGCCATGAGAATTGCTACCATCGGCCGCAATGCCTTTCCCTTACCGTCGAAATAGTACGTCGCTATAGTTTGCAACTCCTTCTGCGTCGTGTTCCTGACGAGTACCTGGAACAATGGCAAACGTAACCTTGACTCCGAACGGTGAAAAAGAATTTGTATATCCGTGGAACGTTAGAAAAACCGTGACACCCGGCTTCTCTCCGTTTCTCGTAAAAACTGTCCATCTGCTTAAATTACTAAATTGTTGCGTTATCCACTTTATTGTAGTTTGGATTTGACCTCACTTGAGCGATGAAAGCGTTGCAAAATATAAGTATTAAAATAACTTTCAATATCATCGAAATATGGCAAGATACAGAGTTTTATTTAAAATGGTACTGTATTTTTAAAATTATGCTTAATTCAGTTCTTTTTTCTTCAAATTTATATGTATTATTTGTAATAAATATATTATTATATTGCGTTCATTGTTTAAGAAAATATCAATAAGAGTTAAGACTTGAATTATATTATTAGTGTTTATTTAGTATCAAAATATACTATTTTCTAGTATATAATATACTATTTTATATTATACACTATATATATATATATAATATATAATACATCATTTTATATTATACAATATGTAAATTCTTTACCAAATCTAACGAATTCTACCTTTTCAATTTATACACGCGGTTTCTGGAACACGTTAATTATAGTGTGCCAATTTTTTTTGTTTTATTGTATCTAGTTGAAAGATACAAAAACAAAATCACAAGCATGCACCGATATTTCTCTAACTATGAAATTTTTTTGTTTCTTTTACAATTTCTTCATACTACATCATTGAGTGTTCTCTTCACACTTCGAAACATCTATACGTTGAAAAGACATGCTCGATGATAATACCTTATTTTACTATATAAAAATACCTATTTAAAAAAAAAAAAAAGTGTGCCAATACGTTTTCGACGCGGTGCATTTCAATTCAATACAGGTGTTACATATTTTATTCTGAAGCGACTGATCGGGGCGACGCATAGACGATCGATGCCCATAACACGATGATGATGAAGTATACGTGAAGGAACGAGTCGCAGGCCATGGACTTATAGTTGCAAGCATCCGATAGAAGGAAGAGAACGAGCAAGAGAACGAAAAAGGCGAGGACCGATCCGCTTTGAATTCAAACGGCGATACAACGGCTGAAAGTTCGTCCTGGAATTTGGCCAAAATCGAAAGGAACGAGCGCTCTTTACTAGAGCTCGTTTCGCAAGCTTACGTCAGAGACACTTTCCGCGTGGCTGTTTCGCGCATGTGACCGGAAGTCGAGCATTACGGACTTCGGCCGAAGCACTCCGAGCTTCTTACCCTTCGAACTTTCGAAATTCATGATCTCTATGAGTTTTATGTGGGAAATTTAATTATATTTTCTTTTTTATTAATTGTATTAATTTTTAATGCATGGGAAATTTAATTGAATAATTATCAAGTATGCAAAATGTGCGCAATTAAGTAATATGATTATTACCGAATTATGATGCTTGATACTGTCAGATGCGAGGATACAAAAATGCATGTAACATGCAAAAACATGGAAAATATCCAAAAATATAGAAAATGTTTAAAATATAATTCTGATACTTTACTGCTGATATTTACGCATTCACGGAAAATTTACAGAGGCACACGAAAATACATAAAGTGAAAATAGAAACATTCTGAAATACTATGGTGATTTCTTGTGAGAAGTTTGAAAACTATTGAAGGATGTAAATATCAAACTGACTAGAAATTTCTTTCGAGCAGAATATTAGGCTCTTGGTACGAAATTTACGTCTCTGGCCATTAGCCTGAAGAAAGTAGAGCGAAACGAAAAGTCGCATTCTTTTGATGCATTACAGCTGATGAATTCACGCTCAACTCTCAAAACAGCCGGAAGACAAAGGTATGCGTTTCCTTTTAGAAGAAACAAGAAAAGACAAATCTTTTAAAATTCTTAAGTTTCATGCTTTTTACACGCACTCTCAGAAGTATGTACTTGCATTCTATACCTATAAATATATTATATCGCACTACCATAAATTAGAATTATTTAATTATTATATTAAAACCAAAAAAAAAAAAAAAATTGAAAAAAAAAGAAACCAATAGTACATACTTATAGTGTAATAAAGAGAAGTTATACGAATAATTAAATTAAAACACGCAAAATTCAAAATCTACGTTAAATATAAAAAACAGAAGATAGTAATAGTACAACAGAAATTGATATTCTAATAATATATAATAATACAATGAAAATTAATAATCAATATTTCTATAATGATTGATTTAACTAAAATAAATATAATAAAAATAGATGATAATATAATAAATACATACATATATATATATATATATATATATACTATTATATATGATATATATATACTATTATATATGATATATATATATATACTATTATATATGATATATATATAAATAAATTATATAAATATAAAAGAATGTAATGAAAATTAACAAATATATTTGACAAATATATTGATCCACGAGAGTATTCGTGTACGGTGCAAACGTGTTAGTATGTACATATAATGATTCAATGAAACAAGCCTGCATCGATTACGAGTCAATTAACCCCGAAAAGCCCGCGATACACGACAGCGAGGGCACGTAATTGCGTGACAAGTCAGTATTATCGCGTTCCACTGTCGCGACGAGAAAAAGTGCTTTCTAAACGCGTTTGCACGTGCATACGCAAATACAATTGTTACGAGACCTAGACAAGCCAGCCGTAAGTAAAAGTTCTACTCTCGGCCATATATGCAGACCGTGAAGTCTGCTTGGGCTGCTTTCGCTAACTTGCTCCAACACCCATGGACTATTTGTGAAAACACCGTTCGTTGGTATAAATATTTATAATAACGCATTACCATGACGATTTTTCATACGTACTTTACATAAGTGGCAATGCTCTAATGCTTTATTAGCAACATGCTCTTATTGTACAATGATTTGTTAACGGAATAATTTAGAATATATTAATGATAAATATTAGTATATTAAATTATTTAAATTATTGTATATGGATATTAGATTAATTATTATATCGAGCATATTGGTATTAACGATTTAAAAATTCGATTTTTCTTTGTTTGTGAGAAGAAAAATGACTATTTCATTCAGCCAGTAGTAATACAGATTTAATAATAATAAATATTGTGTATAAATGCTAAATTCTTTGAATTGTTGTGTATAAATGCTAAATTAACTAAGAAATTAATATCGAGATATTAATATTAAGGATTTATAATCGTTTGCTTGTAAGAAACTGAGGAAATTAAATTAGATTTTAAATTAATATAAAAATTAATTTAAAAAAGAAGAAATATTAATATCTCCGAATTGCACATAGATATTAAATTAGCCAAGATATTGATGGAAAAATTATTTAATTTTTATACTACGATCACGTACTTACTCCTCATTTTTCAGCATATTTCTATTAATTTCGTGGGAGAGTAATAAACTTTTAATAATCAATTACTACATTTTCATTCAAATTATATATGTATAGTTTCACTAGATACAGACATCTCAATAAGCTAATAATAATGATAATAATAAATAAAATAATAAATGCAAGTTAAATATGTCTTAAATAAAAAAAATAGTAAGCTTCTAATTATATCTCTCGAGTTCACAAAAAAGAAATAGGTTTCTAATAACGAATTTACGCGTACATTTTTACGAAACTCAATAAAATAATAATAATAGTAAATAAAATAACAGGTCAATAAACTCTTACAAGTAGCAGTCGCTTGTCTGTTTCAAATCAATTCAGTATTCTAGACCTCGATAAACAGTAAATAATTTTAAAAATTTCAACGTGACAAATATCAGAAATTAACAAAAAAATCCACTGACTCTTGCAAAAATACCAAACACAATCAACTCGAGTCTGGAAACAACTCGTCGCATAATGAAACTCAACTTCGCACGAAATTGCAGACTCGTCCACTCTCACGCGTTGCATTTCTTCGAATCGAGTCTAGCAACTCGATTTCCTGCTACCATTTTCGGTGCAAACCGCGTCGATTCGCCAGGAATCATCAACTACTTCCGTCAGAGTATTTCAACAGAAAAAATGTGGCTCAAATCCGGAAGGAAAGAAAGCCAAGTATCACGCATAATCGCACGTATAGTGGAAGAGTAAACAAACTCATCGGTTTACGAAATACATACGATTGTGGAATTTCTTCGATGAAATGACGTAGAAAATCAGTTCGCGAAATTGGATAATTTATTTATGAAAGAGAACTGATTTAAATTTACGAAATTAGATCATTTATACGAAAAATTGGTTTACGAAATTGGAGTTCGCAGTTCTTTCATTCTTCCGGTTATTAGTAATAAAAAAATTTTTTTAAAGTTTGTTTATTCTTTCGGTTATTAGTAATAAAAAAATTTTTTTAAAGACTTTGTTCTTTATTGCACTTTTCGATGCATAAATCAATTAAAAGGAACTGCAAATGCATAACACTGCAACATCTTTATTCCAAGATTAATTATTCTTGTAAATTTGAATTTAGTTGCTAGTTGGAAAAGTGTGCTGAATAATTACATTAACATGTCACAGTAAATTTCTTTGATTAAATATTCGATAAAATGATATTTTAAAAATCGAATTCATTTTCAAAAATTGCGACATTCGCGACGATCTAATAATTTTGTAATACGAAGAAAACAAGTAAGTACCGACAGTGTACTTAAGTACCAATGGTTACGTGATCACAATTAAAATTCTCTCGCTACTTCGGCCTCTCGAATGTATGACTTTTTCTGTCAATTTATGATGTAATTTGTCAAAAGAAAAACTGTATAACAATTCTGTCTAAGGAATTCGACCTCCATATTTTCACCACTAACCGAACTGGTTTGCTTGTCGGAGAGACGTATCTAGGTTGTCTACTCTTGTTTACAAAAAGTGAACACGGTGAAACATGTAACATCTCGAGAAAATGTGTCGAATGACACAATCTTTAATTGGCAAGATGATGTTATTGCTTCGGTTTATGAAGATGATTTAGTTAATATTTTAATTTAATTTAATTACTATCTTAGATGAAATAAAGATTGACTGACCTCTCGTATATCCTCGTAGACGTCTTTGAGATCGTCATCGAGAAGTCGGTAAGGGTCGATTTGATAATCGTGCACGGATCCAGGCAATTGCGTTTGCATAGAGCTCATCATCCTCGCAATGTTCGTTCTGCAGTCCCGTGTGCTCGTTCTACTCTGCATGGAAAAAAGAGGAATTCATTATTAATCGAAGGAAAGATATCGCGACGGATATAGAAAGTTTATACGTGATTTGAAATACGTAACTTGGAATTGAAATTAATGTCCATGATAACATGACATGACGAGAATGTTTCAAGTATTCAATTAATGAAATAATTAATTAATTACTCAATATTTTATTCTTCTTCAAGTAAAATACATTTCGAGTGAAATATTTTTTATTAACGTTGGAAAAAGAATAAGATGACATTTTTATTAAAATTGGAAGAAGATTTTTGGCGAAATTATTAAAATTGAGATGCGTTACAAATCATCATATTTTTTAATGACTATATTATTAAAAGAATATATAAAATTCATAATTCAAAATAATTCATATATTCAAAATTCATAATGATACTCACTCATTTTCTTACTTTATTTATTTCTATAATTATTTACAATTTATACGTTATTATGTTCATTATAGATGTACCTAACACGCAGAAAACAAGTAGAACTTGTATTATTTGATACATAATTTTTCTAGTGATTGACAACAATAAAAACATGAAAATTGCGTTAATACAGCGCAATGTGTGTGTTTTCATTAGGTATGAAAAAACTATAGTGCGCGAACAAACTTACGAATGCTCGTGACTATCAAACGTTGGCAAATTGCTAGGAATGAAATACCTGTGACGGTGCAATGTGGCGGAACATTTGTTTCATGAATGTGTTGAGTACATCGCGCAAGAGTAGTAGCGATAATAGTACTACATAGCAACGTCTGACCATGCACAGTCATTTACTACTTCATCTGTTGCGCCTCGACGCGTATGTCATTGATTTTACTACTTGGAAAAACATTGCAACAGAATATTCGCCTACTTCTGAATGAACAGAAATTTATAATTCTTTGAGTACTTTACACAAGAGATGGATAATGAAGAATTATTTCTGTGCAATTGATAATCTAATTTTTCATTCTCTTTTTTTTTTCAATCAATAAAACGTGACAGACTACTTTTGAATAAGTGATATGAAACCTATAATCTTTTGAATACTTTATGAAATGGATAATAAGAAAAATTATTTTTATGCAATTGTGCAATTGATGATCCAATTTTTTTGTTTTTAAGAAAATATGATGCTTGTGAAGCTTTTATATTTAATAAGCAAACTGCATTATTTAGATTCATACTAAATTTTATATCCATTAAATATAATTCTATTAATATTAATTATAATAATATATTACATGTATTAAAAATATAATAAATATTTAATGTATTTAATATATAATTTAAAATATAATACCGAACTTCTAGTTGCTAACTGTTTATTTAGTAAATTGACATTGGCTTGAAACAGATGTAGCAATCAATGAGAACAAACTTAAACAAAAAGGAAACTTTCATTACAATTTCACTTTATAAAATGATGAATCATCTCATAGCTATTTATAATAAAAATTTACACACCCATTTTCACGATCACGATATTTTTTTCTCACTATAAAATAATTTAATCATTTTTACTAGAAAACCAAGAAGAAGAAATCCGTTTAATATAAGGGAGTTACATCAGCAAGAAAGCAGCATTCCTTCCTTGTGTTTCTTTCTACTCCGCTAACCCTTGAAATTCACTCGGTTCACGGCGATTTCTCGTCGAACGACACAGAATACGTAATACACGACGTTTCAGAAAGTTGCAACTGTTTACAAGATCCGTCGTTCCTGCGACTATTTACGTTTGGTGGGCACGTAACGGGTTACCGTCGGCGATGTCTCCTTCCCAGTTCTCGCCACTTTAGCCGACGATGTGCCAGGCAGGACGACATTCTTTCGCTCGGCGTTCTTTCGCACCGACTGTCTACTTTCGTCATCGAAACTCCATTCTGATTCTCTGTAATTTCTTAGCATTCGCCAAGCAATGACGGACGAAGAAGACAAATTTACTTGACCCAAGTACTGTTCATCAAAAAGACATAGCAAAAATCAGAAAGTTTAAAAAAATAATGAATCGAGTAGTGGAACGAGGGATAAAAAAAATGGTATAAATGTTATTATGTTTTACCTATATGAGGTAAAAAATTTATTATTGAAATGATGATTAAATATTCGTAAAGAATATTAATTAAAAATTTCAGATAAAAATTTGGTAAAATTGATACTGAAAGTCATAAATATTTTAAAGAAGTCTATTATACTTAACTTAGAGATTGAAAAAATTCTCAGAATTTGGAAAAAATATAATTGTGCTATAAATATATGCTGAAAGTAATAGATATACACTTGTTCTTATTTCTTAAGTCTTAATTTTAACTATTCATTAAGACAGATTATACAAAGAAATATATATATAAAATTATTTAATTAGCACTCAGCTATTACATCTAAATAGCCTATAATAAAATCATTCTATCTACAAACGAAGAAAAATTTATACGTTAAGGGATTAAAGACTTTTGAGTTAACAAAATATTTCACATCAAACTATAATTTATGTTTGATAACAAAAATTTTAGGCATTTAATTCTACTTTTTATTATATACTTCCCGTGATAGAGAATATTTCAAATATTTCGAAATTAGATAATTTAACTTTGTATCGTTATAGTTTTCAATACTTAATAATATTTTATGAAGTTTCACGAAACTAAAGTATTTACAATACTGTAATAAACTATTTCTTGATAATAAGCTTATGAAATCTATATGAAATCTATTATTTAGTTTACCCAGTAAAATTACCCAGAAAAATTGAAAAACTTACAGATGCAGAGTCGATAAAGCAACGATAAAATTTAATAAATCTTGCACAATAAGTTAAACAATATGAGCCGATTGTACAGACTTGTAGTTGCGGTTAATCGGTGTCATCATTTAACGCTTTAATTTTATGACTTTTCCATATCTCTCTCATCAACAGTACTTAGTTATACGCGAGGTATTTCTCGATAGTCGGCAGCCTGTGAGACCGAAGGATTGGGCATGTCAGGATGCAAGTAAATGGCATTAACGTTGTTTCACAAGTTCGCCTCTTTCGCCGGTGGATTAATCGAGGTCACGGCAAATAATACTTGTATCCGGTAGAGACGCATTAGAAGATACCTGTGCAACTATATTCGTCGTTGAAGGTTCATCATCCAGCTTTCAAATTAATTTAAATATTCGCAACAGCACTTGCACGTGCACACGCTTTTAATTCTCTTTACTCGTTTTATTTAAATATTTCGTATTTAATGATAATCGTCGTTATTTAAATAAATATCGTACGATTTTATTATTATTTATTTGATGTTCGTTGTACAAGTTTTATTATTTTTATTATTTAAATAATTAGTATTCTGTATGTAGTATTAGTATTTCTGCTATGAAATTATCCATTTAACTATTAATTAGATAATCTTGTAATACAGAGATTAAAGAAATAATAGAATAAAAATAATTATGAAAAAAAAGATTAAGAAAGATAAGACATTCATCATCTTGTTTTCAAATTAACTTGAACGTTTTCCACGGTGTATATCTACGGTACCAATAATAATGGAAAATTGTTGATAAAAAATCAGATAATTGCTGATATAATAATTTTATAAAATAATTCGCTTTGTAAAATAATTCGATTTTCTTTAAGATGATTTTACATCATGTGAAGGGTGGGAAAATGAATACCTTTTTCTCGAAAATTATAAAAATTCAAATGCGCGTGAAAATATTAAAAAATTATTTTTGTGGCTAAATCTATCATGGTCTTGAAGATTGAATTTTTCTCTTTACGAAATTACTTGTTCGATATTTTTCGTACTTGAACATTAGGACCATGTTGGATTTTCTTGAATTTTTTTCGTTTAACCCTAATATTCAACGTTCGATAAAAAGGTAAAAAGAAAAATCGTTTTAGGGGATCATTGTAAAGAAATCTACCAAAATAATAGTACATCTAGTCGCGAAAATAAATTCTTTAATATTTCTACACATTTCGAGGGAAAAAAGTATCCTCACCTTCTCACCAACTACTTGATGCAAAGTCAAAAAACAAACTCGCGAGTAAAAGTTTCAAGCTTTAAAATGAGACAAGGTTTCTTTTACAAAATTATCACCTTAAATTATCGACAATTTTTCATTGTCGCCGGTACAATGACCTCACCGTGCGACTAATATCGTACAGGAGATATTTTACATTCCGTTAAAATTATCGGGGCTTTCGCCACTCCAGTAGCATTCTAATCCACACCTACATTGATAATTAACGCAAATATATTCCAAACAATACGCGGTAACAAAAACATTTTCTGTCTCAGAAACTAAAATATGTTGGGAACCAAAATAACGGTACGATACCCATATATGGGGGAAAATTGTTCAGAATCATGCCCTTGACGACACATCTCAAGGTTACAAAAATCCACGAGGTCGTCCACGTTGCAAATAATTGGCCCGTACGGCAGTTGTTAAATTTCACAGTTGTATTCGCGTCCCAGAACGTACCTATAATATGGAACGGTTGGTATGTTTACAAGATATGCAACATTGAGCAATGACCGTGTTCAATGTGTATCCATGCGTGTCATGTGATTTCCATGGCACGATATCCGTTTATTATGTTCTTGGATAACTAGTTTCGTAGTAGCAGGCAAGTTCACTACACAACCAAGTATTACCTCTCTTGCACACTGCATCGTCGCTCAAGGCCAGCCTGCGTGAAAACAACACAGCCAACAAAATTATCGAAAAGCGAAATCGAGCAGATTTTTTTCGTTACTTACTTATCCGTGGGGCGATCAGTCGCCCATAACGCAGAGAGGCAGATGTTCACCTCGCAGACAATTTTTATTTTATGAAGCTTCATAAAATGCTTGCCACGTAACCATTTCCCTTAGCCTTGCACGGTATTTTTAACTTCTGAAATTTATGGGATACCTTATGGAAGGCGCCGTGAAGAGTTATAAATATTTTTACGAACCTGTTATATTATTATATTTTTGTTTATATTTATGTATTTAACTATTTAATATAATACGCACTTCGAAAAAGAATTACGATATATTGAATGTAATGTAATTCTTTTAAGTTCATTTTTCTTATATTACTTTTTATTTTTAGTTTGGCTGTTAATGAACGAACGTAAAATGGGTTTCTTTATAATAATAATAATAATCTTTCTATTTTTGAATACTGTTGAATAAATATTATTTATTTTATACTATTTTAAAATTTTAATTTGACTTTTTAGGCAGACTATATATATGTACGTGCGTGCGTGCGTGCGTGCGTGCGTGCGTGTGTGTGGGAGGGCGTGTAATATATTTATATTTATTACATTTATATCGGTATATGTGATATATTTATGGTGTAGTATATATGTTATAATCATATAGTATTTGTTGTATATGTACATAATATTCATTATCAGACAAAAATCTGGAAGAAAATTATTTTACGCCAAATACTACGCCTAGAGAGCACTGTGCTTTAGATATTTTACATATTTTCTTGTGCAACTTGTGCAATTTTGCAGTTTTAAATTCTCCACAAATGCACAAAAATCTATTTATTATACATTCTTTTTTACATTTTACACATACTGTATTAATTTCAAATGATACTACAGATGCGTATAAATTACAAAATATTCTCTAATCTGATCTTTCTTATCTAATATTTCATTTATATTTTAAATAAAGATAGTTGATAGCACAGATATTTTCATGATATCATCTCGATACAGTAAACTGTTCGAATAATTCTGAACGATATCACATACGATTTTAACGAACAAATTATTAGAATCTCAACTAATGACTCATATTACCTATACGTATATACGGATTAATTATAACATCGTTGGCGAACACGTGTTCCGATCAACGTGCTTTCACCAATTGGAATCCAATTCCCCTAGACGTCTGTATGTTATTGATTATGACGACAGAGAAAGAGAGAGAGAGAGAGAAACAAGGTGTAAAAATCCATATAAAATTATGGCTGATAGAAATTTTCGGCACCTGAGACCATCGTTCGATAACTCGTCTGAAAGTTGGACAAGTTGGCGTGCGAACTGGAAGAATGTGAAAGCATATGAATCTTCCCGGAAGTATCACAAGATGTTGCTTGAATATCCACGTTCGTAAGATTTAACACGATACAAAGAATGAGATTCTTTTTAGTTGAAAAATTATTGATTTATTCCACTATTTGATTTATATCATTAAATGAGATGTATCTACAAATATTAAGTGAATCAGAAAATATTTTGCATATATAATATAATTAATAATAAATAAATATATATTACATATTTATTTATATAAAATATATATATATAAATTCATATATTCATACTATGTACATAAAGCGTTTAAGTTGTGAAGTTTTAGTATTTCTTAAAAAACGAAAATTTATTTTTCAATGTACATATAAACTCCGTATTTAAAAGAGTAAATCGAAATAAATGTAAAACTCGGAACTTTAATTTGCAACGCGACATAAAAATATCGAACTCAAAATTTGCTAAAATTAATATTCTTGGTTTTTTCGTAGACCTTTCATATGTAAAAAGTAACTGGCAAAAAATTTTTCAATCAAAGAAATATTTGAAAGTATTCAGAAACACAGAAAAATCCTTTGTGTAATTCATGAATTAAATTGAAATCGCTAACTTGATTGTTTCACGTACTGCAAATGAATAATTCCCAAAGGTTACAATGTTCTCAAGTACTCTTGAATATTTGCATGATTCGATCGAAAACTATCCGCAAAGAGTAATAGTATCATTTAAAATTAGATTTAAATTAAATACATTTGCATGTATGAACGTTAATGTATATGAAGAAGGCCATAATGAAATATATATTCAGGTTTGCTAGTCGACATTTAATTGACATCAGGTATCAACTCATTATTATACCATCTATGCAAGTCCTCTAGAAAACTTTTTTTTCTAAAATAATAAGTACGCGTGAACTATATATCCTCGACATATTATAATGAACCATAATTGACAAGTGTGAAATCTAGTTCATGAAGGTAATTCGATACAAGGATATTATAAAGATACAAGATATAACAAAAGATAGAAAGATAGTATGAAGATCTAAGAATATTATAAATTTGAAACATATTGACTGAAAATACTTTAAAGATGCTGAATGATAATGTAAACGCTAATAAAAAGAATAATACAAATACATAACGATACTGGGAAGATGAAACATTATAAATATATACTATTAAGTATTACAGAAATTATGGAACCACGTAACAAAACATAAAATACAAAAACATGATAAAGATCTGAAGACACTACAAAAAATAACAATATTAATGCTACTAAAATATATATAAATTGTCGAATCATTAACCGATCACGATCTATATATAAAATAATTTTGGAAGAGAAGTCAAATACTCGAAGAAAAAATCAAAGATGCCATAAACGGTTATGAAACCTTCCTGGATCGAAACATCACACATATAATTCCTCGAATCGATGTTAATGAACCTCGTCCCCCACTAGTCAGAACTTTCTTAAATTCCTTTAATAAAATTCTCGTCATTGCCGAACAGCAGACTTTCATATAAATGAGCGTTATTTTAATCCTATTCGCGTCACAATCAAGGAATTTCAGATGGATTTCACAATCTAACACGAAACCACGCTATTTTGCAATAACACTCATCGATTATCAAATCTCTACGCATACCCTTGGTCTTATAACTTATTAACAAGTTACATATTTGTGTTTTTGTATAATAGCAATAAGTTTTGGTAGTGAAAGAAGTAAAATTCTAGAAATTACTTGATTACATTATTTGATGCGAAATTGTGAAATTTTAAAAATGGAGCTTATATTGTGTAATTTATGTGTAATACCATTAATTGAAATATTATTGTAATAAGATGGATAAAATTCCAGAAATTACAAAATATTTATACTATTTAACATAAACGTCATAACATACAATTAATGATTTATCAATTCACTAACATTATTGGTTATTTTAATTTAATAGATATTAATTTAAACCAATAATTTTTATTATATATATTTGATTATTAATGTAAATTTTATTTCATTTCATTTTTATTACAATAATTATAATATTTAATTTAATATTTTTTTAAGGAAGCTCTGACAAGTTATATTTAATCAGGTTAGAAATATTCGTCGTGATATTTTTCATATACAACCTACTTAAATTTTAAAATAAAAATTTACTATCTGAAATTTTAAAACAGAAATTTACTATCTGCAATTCACTAATATTATTACCTAATGAGACGATTGAAATTCTACAGATTGCAAGATATTTATACTATTTAAAGATTGCAAAATTCTAAAAGAAAAATGTATCTAATCTAATATTCATAGCTTGTTTATACCATTCACTAATGTTATTAATCATTAAATGATCATATTAGGCCATTTATTTTGAAAGTAGTCCATTTTTTTTTAGTTTCAGACAGTTTGCGTTTACATTAATTATGCAATTCTGTTTAGAACGAAATTTCAATTCATTAAGCTAAACGAGTATTTTATTCAAATAAATATTTTAACAAATAAATAAAACAAAATATATAAGAAAATCTATTTATAATAATAGATTTTATGAGTTAACCACTCCATAAATAAATCCATATATAAAAACCTTGGTATGTAATATTCATTACGAAATTTTTCATATAAAATTTATTTAACGTGACATTCTAGTAACCATAATACAATTATCTATGTAACAATAATCAATTACGTAATTATACCTATTACATAATAATCTATTATAATTTGTCAATTCACTATTATCTAATAATATTACAAATATAAATTATTGCGCAAAAAAAAATAGAGATGTAGATAATATTCAAACGCTAGATCAAACGATCAAATATATCTCGCAGACAACTTTTACCATACCGTCGTTTAACACATACCAGAATCTCTCAAGCAGCCTGATCATCGATACGCTTGACCCTCTCACATCAAAATCTCTCTTTCTCCCAATAATCTTTCACCCAAAATTATTTCCCAAACGATCGTTCATTGAATTGCTAATTCCTCGACGAGTGAAAGTGCCCACTAAATATTTTCCCAATTTCGTACGCTGTCATCCGAACGATAAAAAAAAAAAGGAAAGACCAAGTGTCAGAAAAGAAATATTGTTTCACAGCGAAAATAAACATGTTTGTAAAACAAATACCAGGTGTTCATTGATCCCGTTGCAAAAACTAAAAGGAAACGCGTAATACTGTTAAACGTGTAACATATCAGGCATGTCTAATTAACAACCGGTTTCATTCGCAAACTAAACCGAGTTCTGCATTGGTTTCACGGGCGACTCCTTTTTCCAATGGTTACGTGTTTCCTTGCTCTATAAAACACGCACCTATGTTGCAATCGAGGATAACGGTTTGTGAGTTGTAATTACAATTTGCAGAAGGGTGGTTAACCCTGAAATACCATCTATTATACAGAGTATACTGTAAATTTATCATTCGTTTTTACGTTTTGTAAAAAATGTCTTTCTGAAAGACATTTGTGAAGTCTTTATTACGTTGTTTTTTGCACTTGATTGCAATTTACTGGGTAATAATATTGACGAGCAAACAAGTTGCAGGTTACACGCTTCTTTCTTTATAGTTTTAGAGTCTTTATAGGTTTTATATCAGAGGTGTTTATGTAGTACGATGACATTATATAATCTGCAGGTGGTAAAAAAAAATTTCTATAATGCAAGACAATTTAATAATAATAATCTAATAATGATTTTTTATTTTTAAACTTCCGCTAATAATTAATTAAATTGTACAATATATACATATAAGTATATATATATATATATATATATATATATATATATATACATACATACACAATAAATCCATACAATCTTATACTGTATTATTAGACAAAGATGTAAAATATTTTCTGAAGTTGCAAACTAATAAAATTATACTTTATAATGATGAAGAAAACATAGTAACATATGACAACTCTAAATACATATAATAATTAAAAATAATTATTTTAATTAAAAATTAAAAACGAAGAAAAATAAAAAAAAAACATGGAGGTGAAAAATGAAATTCTAATAAGTTATTAAATTCGAATTCTAAGATACGACAATATTCGATAACTAATTAGCTCTGCAGTATTATACAATTGATACCAATTCCGCATTTCACGAGCTAATACATTCAATGTAAAAGTCAAGCCACGTGTTCAGAAATTTGAGAACAGAAGGTGTACACGCCTTGGACACACGTTATTCGAATATAATTAATTGATCGATCTCTGTTCGATATCTTCAATCGATGTCGAAGTATAGATTTTTGAAATTTTCAAGCGGTACAAATCAACCATGTTATATATGTTAATTTTGAGTATTATTCATACGAACACGTTCAATCACCATACGGTAATTACAAATCATAACATTTAAGAAACCATTCCTCTTTTTGCTTCAAACAAACGTTTCTTTTCGAAACTGTTTGCAGTTTCGTTGCTTTAAGAATCCTTGATGTTTAAACTGTCAATGTCAAATGTATCCAATTTGCAGTTTCGTTGCTTTCAAGGATCTCTGGTTGTATTTAAATTGTCAATGGTAAATGTATCCAAACTGTTTGAGCATCGCTGTCACGAAAAAAGTATGTGTTCTTTTCATATGTGTCGTTTTAAAGAACATCCTAACAAATTGAACTTATACAGAATTATCTCACGAAAGTGAAAAGATGCAAAGTACAATTGTACGCTTTCTAATATTTCTGTAACAAATTTAAACATTTTCGTAAAGCATTTTCTTTATTTCGAAATAAAATATATACCAACAAATTTAATATTATTAATATTTTATAAACTAAAATATAATAATATTAATATTTTAATAAATAACCTAACAGTAAATCAGTTTTTAAAATATATATATGTATACCTTAGAAAATTAATAAGTCTTTTTTTTAAAAGTTCTGTGGATAAATTAATTCCGTGGATAAATTAATGAAATGTGTACGAGGAATGGCGTAAGATTGCATGCTTCGTAGAAGCTTCTGTCGTAAGATACCTCTGAACTCATATTTGTATAGATATATATGTTATTCGAAAGTAACTACAAACAATTCGAAAAAACCTGTTCTTGAAATTTCAACTCTAGACGCTTTTGTGTCATTGAATGGAGATTTCAGTAATAATTAATTCACAATATTAATAAAAATAATTAACAGAATTTTAATTTTATTAATTTAAGTTTTTTCTAAAACCATTGCAATTTAGTTTTAGAGTAAAATATTTTTATGTAGAAAGATTTTATTATATCACTGTGTATTTATATTAATTTATATTAAAATTTAAATTCTATTGATTCGAAAATCGAATTAAATAATGATTTAAGTCAAAAAGTAAAAGAACTCTCTATTTTTAATTATTTATTTAAAGACTTCAATTTTTTATTTTTCTTTAAGTAAATATAAAATTGTTTGAGTTTATAGTTAACATGAACTACACTATAAAATTATACAGCAAAAGGTAAAAGTATCTGAATTTTAAAAAAATTGTAAGACGCTAATATGGCGTGACATAAGTCGTGGAAATTACAAGATTAGATGTGTTATAACACTTAACGAAAAAGCAATCATCCTTATCCGACACAGACATGTCGGCTTGTTTCCATTTGCTATCACATTACCCAAGAAACGAATTCAACGTTTAAAGGTAAAAAAATTACATGTATATTTATAGAAAATTTTAAAAAATATTAAAAAATTACGTGTATATTTATTTAAAATTTTAAAAATATAACATTGCATAGAATGCAGATGATATGGAAAAAATATATTATATATATGCAAATTTTTTTTTAAATATTCCCGAAAAAATGAACTTGCATAAAAACCCACAACGAAGTAATTATTATTTATTTCAAGGCGTTAAGCGTTTGCTTATACCCGTGATTAGCTTATACGTTTGCACATACGTTATTAATCGATTAATTCATTTGACTAATAAAGAAAAATTATACATTGGAATACTAGAACATTAGAATATTTTCTAATTCATGTGCGCGTATAAAAACGGACCTTGTTCTATAATTTGCCACATTGCTACAATCTGATATATTAATGCTAATAGTATTATACAAAAAGTAGACTGTAGTTTGCATGAAAATTAAATGCATACGGTTTGCGTTATAGCAAAGCAAGACGTTTATTACAACTAACGGTGACTTAATAGGATATTGTAACGATAAGATTATAACAAAAAGAAATTGTTAGTAAGTATACTGCGGATTATTATGCAAATTATTATTTCCATAACTATTTAAAATATAATTATGAAAGACAGAACTTCGATTTGTTTGTATTTACATAAAGTCATGAAGATTAAAGTCTTCCGTTTACAAAGACTCCTTTCTAATAATAATTTGCCATACGATTTTTTTCTTTTTTCATCATTTTATTAAACTCTGAGCAATGGAGTTTTTGGTACGAAATGCTAGAATTTCTTGAATTTTTCTCGTTTAATCCTAATATTCAAAATTTAATAAAATGTTGCAAGGAAGAGACTTTAATTTTCAAAATCGTAGTCAATTTAATTATGAGAAAAATTTTTATACGATTCTTTTTTTACGAAGTTACAACTATCGACAGTATTTTATCGTTGGTAGTACAATCGTGTACTTTACTGTTTCAAATCAGGCACAAATTTTCTATCAATAATACGTGGTATCTTTTCTTCTAACAGACAATTCATAATGAATTCCTAATAAAATTTCTTCAATTATTACAGTAAATAATTCATTCAGACAGAATCAGCTGTCACCTTTATCAGAGACAATCAAGTTTCTTAAGATTTCTCAAGTAATAAATCTAATGCAATCGACGAAATTCAAGATCGAATTATTCCTTAGCAATAATCAGACAAACCAGTGTGATAATCCAGCTTGCAACAGAATTGAACAGACATGACATTAAAAAAGTTAGTCGTCGACTAGACATGGCACTCTTTCAAGAGTTTCATGAATAAATTTTTTAATAGAATTTTACGTTCTCTTAACAAAATTTATTTTTCGAATAATTTTTTATAAAAATTCTCTATAAAAATTTGTTGAAAATTTCTGCTTTGTATTAATTTTAATAAACAATCCGTTTGTTTTAATACATTATAAACTCGATAAAATGGTCATAAACAAGTATACAAAGTCTCTCCAATTTAAATATCAAAATTTGAAGAACTGAGAGAGAAAATTGAAGAAATTAGATTTAGGTATTTACTCATTTTTGCTCCATTTTGGAGAAACTCGCGAAAAAGTCTTTGTTTTTTCACTTATTGACCTATAATCGTCTGTTATCATCTTACAATATTATCTATTATGATCTGTATTATATATCTCATTTATTATAATATAATATCTCTCTTATAATATCTCATTTATTTAATGAAGATAGATTTCAGAAGATTGGTTATTTGCAGCAACGTAAACATTACATTACAATCACTCTGATTATAGCTAGACATTATTCTGATTATGTTCAATACAGCTACGATTTGATCTCTCTTGAGTTGAATCGAATAAATTTACCGAATAAATGAGAAAAATGAAACATTTTTATTTGTTTTTTGTGATTTTCTCTGAAATTAAGCAAAAGCGAGAAAATCTCTCTCAAAAAGAACTTTTTTCTTTAGTTTATCAGTCTCCTATATGACTCCTGAAGTTTTGACATTTAAATTCGGGACACCGTGTACAAAGTAATAATCTCTCGAATATCGGTGGTGTTCGAATAATATAAGATTAATATAAGAGTCACTGTAGCTACTATTTATAGCTACGTCAAACGATATTTCTTCAACCCGACAGTGTCCACAACCGGTTACATCACAGAAGTGATTTTACACGTTTGTAAGTTACCATGTACGATCAAGGAGAAAAAACTTGGGGAAACTGGGTGGAACGATCCACGATCCTAAATCAAATAGAGCTAGTTCAGTTTTTCTGCAAAAGGAGAAAGTGAGGTTACAGAGCTGGACAACTCGACTCGGTAGTATGAACTGTACTAATCCATTCAGAGTCCTTGATGACAATTCAGCGAAATTCATCAAGAACAGCTGTGAACTAGCCTCGTGAGCAATCATAAAGCTAAACTAGTTTGTTAGCAGTCATGTTCTTACACAAGTAATTACTATAGCTGATGCTATAACAAGTACAAGTCGATAAACTTCGTTGGATATTAACGAAGCAATTATTTATGAAATAATTATCATGATACGACTTTTTATATGCAGATACATTTATCATGTCATTACATTTATACATTTATCAGTCATTACTAGCTGTCGCTAATTAATCAAGGATAATCTTTAAAACGATATTATCTTTTTTCTTTGTATAATCGTTCCTGATTTTTGTATCAAGTTTTCTGTTTTTTATTCTTGTAAAATTCTTTCAAATCCAGCTCATGGTTATTTGTGACAAGACTGCTGACTTTTATACACGTCCACGTTATTGAGTATATAATTTAAAAAGTAGGACCTCGGTGTTATAGAAAGCACTATATTCCTGACATTTTTTCATTTTCAACAATTTTACGATTTTAAATTTTCTATGAATGCATAAAAATCCACAGTCTATTTATGACCTAATATTCTATCCTGACAGTGAGATATATGTTGTATTCTTTACAATATCTGCTTGGAAATTTAATTAAAGTATTGTAATTAAGATAGATTCTACAAATTTATCTAATTTAAATTAAAATAACAAAGTGAGCTTAAGCTTATCAGAGCTACTATTCAATTTAATTTATTAATTGAAGCTAATATCTTTATAATAAAGAAAAAAAACTTCATGATATTTCATCAAAACTGAAATGAAACTCAAATGAAAAATCATTGATAGATTGTAGATTTTTATATACAATGCGTATATAAAATATCCAAAATAAAGTATTATACATAGCAGATAACATAAAATATAATATAGACAAGACAAATTATTTAACAAACTCCACTTCATTTATATTCACAAAAATTAACAAAAATCCTCAGTCCAATCACTGGACATCAAGAAATCCAAAAAACTAAAATAATGGAAAAATCAAAAGAAAAAAGCGATCGGAATTTCATCAACATCACATTGAGATTCCACAGAAGTCTCACTATAATCTGGAACAAAATTAATTACGTAGTTCGACAAGACACGCTTCATACAAGGTTACTCGCCTTATTCAATACTTATACAAAGCTGCATCCTGTAGAACGCTAATTATAAAAATTGGCAAAAGTTTTTGATGTCACAAGGACACGCCATGAATTAATTACCACGTGTGTGTGAGTGATTCGAACTGTAAAATTTGTGGTAGACCTTGAGAAGCGTAGCGTAACTCGATTTTTTTTTCGCAAGATAATTTTTCGAGGTAGGTGTTCTCGCTTTCTATATTTAGAAATTAATTTATTCACGCAATCGCGATCGTTAGACCGCCGAATTTTGTGCAATTCGTGGAAAATTTAAAAACATGCGAAATTGCACAAAATGTGATGTCGAAAGTACATAAATTCTACTTCTACTGTTCCAAGTTTTTTGATAAAATTTATTATTTTGAATAAATATAAAGTTTAGAAAAGAAAAGATTATAAGTCAATTTGTGAATTTTTATGCACTTATGTAGTCACTAGATTGCGGATTTATAATTGCAATTTGTATGAAATTTGAAGTGATCGCGATATCGAAAGTATAATATAAATATAGTCTCATGAAAATATTGAAACTATTCGAAGTTTCTCATGAAATCAATTCTTTCGTAAATACAAAGCATATAAAGAATATTATAAGTTAGCTGTGGATTTTTATACATTCATAAAAAATTTAAATACAATACAGTTAAATATCTTACTTCACAGAATATACATAATGTATTTAAGTAAATAAAATACAAAGTATAATATTCTGTATCATTTTCTAGCTATGTTTCATCTTTTTTTACTATTAAACTACAGATTTTTATACATTTATAAAATATATTTCAAAGTGCAAAAATAATTCCTAATATTATTATAACTATTATTATATAATAATAATATTATTTAATAATGCATGTAATATACAAATACTATAAGACATTCAAAGTATACTACTCGTCACTGAAACAATACTTTGAAACAATATTTAGTAATTAAAACATCCTACTCTAAATTTACAAAAGATACAAATTCATATAAACGTTCGTGGTGAGGCAATATTACTTTCCAAAAATTTCACGCGAAACGCCAATAATTAAATAAAAGAACGTAAAAGAAGTGTCTAAAGAGTTACTAACGAAAAGAAAGAAAAGGAAGAAAAATTATAAATACGTGACAATCATTTGCAAATGGGATTGCAGCGATATGGCGATGATAATTGATTTCTAATGAAACGCTCACTTTGGTTGAATATTTATTAACTTGGTTACCTGTCAATTTTATTTGTCGATGCGCGCCACTTTCTTCTCTTTTTTAAACGGGTTTCTATAAACGTAAGGGAAAGTATTCGGTGAATGTAAAACGGAGCCGATATTCTTTAATATTCGTTTAAAAAACGAATACGTGTGAATAATCATTAATTACTCTTTTCTCTTTTCTCAAATACTTGGTATAAATAAGACAACTAACCACAAAATAACTCAAAAAATTAATATACTGCTTATAACTCTGTGTGTGTGTGTGTGTGTGTGTGTGTGTGTGTGTGTGTGTGTATTTCCTAATTAATATTTATTTATATTTCTTATAATCATACTTTCAAATTCTATACATATATTTATGACAAAAAGTGAGTAACAATATTTTATATGTTACAAATTAATTTTAATTTTAATAACAATTAAGTTGAATCCATTTTGAGTTAAAAGAAAACAATTTATTCCTTTCTTTAATTATCCAATTTAACATAATCTAGAAGACTATAAAAAAATATATTATACTGTTTGAAAAAGGAAAGAAAAAGCTTCTCAGTTAAATTTTGTGTTAATCTTCAAACAGTATTGTAGGGTCACAAATTGTATCGTATTATCGTATTTTGTAATATTATTATATTACAAAAATCTAAGATGTAATAATTAATTTCATTTTCCATTTTATGTTAATCTCTCTGATAGACGATATTAATAAAATTGAATTGGATAAAAGATTCCAAAATTGTGCAATATAAAATCTAAATTTTTATGACTTCCAATATCCAATGATACCAATTGTAGCTTAAACATCTCCTTAAGACCTTATAAATTCAAGATTTGTTTCTTAAAATGAGAGTAAAATAGAAATATAAAAATTCATACGAGGATCATAACAGAGTTAGAAGATCGTAGAAAAAAATCAAGAAGCGCTCGTCTTGAAGATTTTGTCAAGTTTAAATGGCACATCGTACTGAAATAAAAACAAGTATGTGAAACAGCTTCTGACATCTTGGGAAAATGACATAGTCAAAGTTCGATTTCAATGACAAAGAAGCAACATTTGTCAAGCGAGTTAACCGATAGATCTTCAGTTTCATCGATTCCACGCGAAGGACGCTTTCACCCTGTCATTAGAATCGGCAAATAACACGACTGATACTCGAGAACAAAAATGTGCATACTTCGATGAGTGCAAGAATCGATGATTATGTAATTAGAAGAGTCGCGCCTGTAATGCTACTACATATCTGTGTACGTCATTATGGTATTCCGTTGTTGTATTTTATTTTGTTATTTATTTTATTTTATTTGATTTACTCATGTGATAGAGATCCGAAAAATCGTAAATTTTAAAAGTAAAGTGTTAAAATTATTGGAATGCAAAGAACAGTTTTAACCCTTTAAGAAATCGGTTCATCGATTCGAAGAAAAAAGGAAACTGTTCTTTTTTTTTTACGAAGCTACGAAGAACAAGCACTCTTCGACACTTGAACCGTGTCATTGCCAAATCTTTGGAATACAAGCAGCCGCGCCTGTTTGACTAGCAGGAAAACTTTCACTCCTTTGCCAAGGAGTGTCACCGTGATGAACCACGAGAAACATTTCGAGAAAAATGTAAAAATTCTATGCTTTCTCATTTCCATTCTCAATTTTCTCATCACACGAACTAATTGTTTTCATTTATTCATTCGACTCTCTCTATGGATAAATGTTACACTTAAGTTTTTCGAATATAACAAGATTTTCAAATCTTTAAACTGCATAAAAAGCACGATTTAAATATAATAAATGTACGATTTAAAATTAAGGCAATAATACTTAACTGAAGAAAGTTGTAAGAGCTGTTTGCAATCATTTTAGAATGCAATAATAAATATTAATATATTTGTATAATTATATAATATTGATATATTAATATATTGAAGAAAAAATGACTGTACTCAACGATACGAAATAAATTACAAAACATTTTATTCGAAAGCCAAAGTAGTAATAGATTTGAAATAATTTTCGAAGAATATAAAGTAAATGATTATAGTTTATATTAGCTTATTAAAATTTAGGATATTCTACTTTATTTTATATCTGATATTCTCCGTGACAGACATCAGTAAAAATATTCCAAAATTAGTCATCAATTTTTATGACCTTGATCCAATGATATCAATTAAGAATTAATTTAGCAATTTATATTAGCTTACTAAAATTTAGGATATTTGCTTCATTTTGTATTTTACATTTTCTGTGATAAATATTAATATAAAAAAATTCCATAATTGGGCAATTTAATCGTCAATTTTTGTGGTCTCCCTATTGGGGATGACTTTAATGTTGTCAATCAAGAATATTAAATATCTACGGATACAGAGCTTTTAAATAATATCGGACACCAGATAGAATTTTTCTATGTACTTCTCTCTTTCCTTTCTGGTATAAAAAGATACACGGATGACACGGGCGCATCACGGAATGCAAAACACGCGGAATTGCGAAACGAACAGAAATCAGAATTTCTGTGGCAGCAGCTCGTGCCACGCGTTCACAAAGATAGGAATCATCACGTCGATCGACGTTACGGTTAGATTAATCGTTCCGACGTTCCTATTTCCTTGATCTCTGCCCTTCGTTTCTTTATTTTCCAAAGTGGAATAAACTACGAACTTTGACTAGAAATCGAAAGATCAATATCTAGGTGGATCGGTTAAAATTTCATTATTTTAGATTGTAGATTTTTATGAAAATTTATATTTTTACAGACACGCGTAAAGAAAATAGAACTTTCGTAAAGACTCGTTTCTTCTATTAAAAATCATAACAAGTATATGTAGTGTATATTTTGTATACTATGTGTATCTTGTGAATGAACACAATGTAAATTAATATAATACAAGTACTAAAACAGGATTTTAACATATTATTTTATCGTACACAATACAATATAACACGCAATTATTTATTGTTATTATTGAAATATATAATATATAAATAATATAATAATATAAGTATATATATAATATAATAATATAAATATATAAAATAATGCAATTAATAATTTCGTATGAATGAATAAAAATCCGCAATTCACTTATCACGCTGTGCAGTTGAAATTGTTTTTACGAGATACGTCTTATCTCTTACATCATTGCTTGCGTTACACGAACGCTGTTGATGTAATTGCATCAATTGCATTATGTATACACGTCAATATTTGTTTAGAATCGTTCGACAATGATACTTCTATGCGATGTGAGAAAAAGAAAGTTTCTCCTCTTACCTCATTACATTATTAGCGATACCATGTTTACTTAGAATCTCATTACACATTGGGAACATGTAATATTCGCGAGGCTGATTCATTATATCAAAAATTAGTATTTTAGGCAAATATATTACCTATAAATGTTTAATATTAAATTATATTAAATTTGCGAGTATTGAAATTATTATGACGAAATAATCCGCTTTGTTAGTCATCAAGGTACAATGACGTTTTATTAAATTGAAATGAATTTATTAGATGAAATTATCCATTATGAAATTCGTACAAAATAAGATAAAACTCCGTTAAATTAAATTTGTATTGAATTTATGATTTTGCTATAAACAAAATGTAAGAATGAGAATCTGATAAATAATAAGAATCGAAGCAGAGATTCGTTTCATCTACTAAATATTTAAACAAGTATCATATTTGCATATTATGTGCATTATTATACATCTAAATTTATCATGAATACATAAAAACTCGCAATCGATCATAATAAATAATCCTCTATTTTTAATATTTTTATATATTTTTTGCGCTCTTTTTATATTTCTCGCAAAACAATAATTTAATAATTAATCAATCTACGCACACACGCACGTTCACTTATTAAATCATCACGTTGAACAAAATAAAAAGAAAGAAAGAAATTAAATTACAAAAAAAATTGCAAGAAGAAGGAACGGTCACCAATAGAACAAAATCTTTCTAACTGTCTATCGACAGTGAGTATGCAACAAACTTTGGCAAATGTTTGAGAACGTCTTAGCACTGTTGTGAGAGCGACCTTGATTCCCTTGGCCGGCTTTATTCCACTCGGAGTACACGGTCGAAGCATTCATCGCCGGTCATCAACATCCATGGTTGCGAGCGATTCCAAAATGTGGGTCGGCCAGAACCTCTCGGAGAAAGTGTATTTTCTCACTCCATGTGCCTCTCTTGACATTCAATATCGTTTCTTGAGAATTCATTGCTTAAATATCAATGCAACTTCCATCTGACATTGGCCCGAAAGTTCAAGTATTCATCCGAGGATATATAAATTTTGTTCAGAGTATATATAGGTATGAGTATCGCAAGTATATAAATATATTTAGATCAGAATAAAATTTCAATTATATACGTAATTTTTTTAAAATGTCGCATGATTTTCTCAAGAATTCGATTCTCAAATATCGATGAAGTTTGTGTCTGACTTGGCTTGGAAGTTCAAGTATTCATCCAGAGATGCACACATATTTTATATATATTTAATCTTCGACATTGGATCTATGCAACGTGACATTAGATTGAAAATCCAAAGAAACATCCAGAAATGTACAAATTTTGTTCAAATACATTCAGTCTATATACGTTTACTTTCTCGACACAAAACTTCAACTGTGTTCAATCTTGACATCAATATAAAATAGATAGAATTTTGCAAGGATTACTCTATTAATTCTTAACTGATATCATTGAATATTCGAAGCTTAATTTTTCATTTGGTTTAATTTCATTACTAATCTCTAACATATAAAATATAAAATTAAATAATTTAAATTTATGCTACGATCATCAATTTAGAATTAAACGGAATTATAGTATTAAACCATAAACCAGAGAAGTATTAGAATTAGATTTAGAATTAAACAGAATTATAGTATTAAACCATAAACTAGTGTGCTTAATAAATTGGTCTTTTCTCAAAATAAAACTTCCACTATATGTGATTTTTTTAAATCTATTTAAATATAAATTTATCTTTTTGGTTAGTAAAATTACACGTTTCATTTTTTGGCATTAGCTTGAAAGTTTAAGTGAACATCCAAAGACGCATAAATTATATACCAAATACACACACACACACACACACACACACACACACACGCACGCACGCACGCACGCACGCACGCACGCACGCACGCACGCACGCAC